>NW_020664765.1:353905-426126 GCF_002925995.2 Terrapene triunguis
CCCCCACCCTGAGGCACCCCCACGGCAGCTCCCCACCCCCTGGCCCAGGGAGCCGTGTGGCAGCTCCCCACCCCAGCTCACCTCTGCTCCGCTTCCTTCCCGAGCACGCCGCCCCCATTCTAATTCTCCTCCCAGGCTTGCGGCGCCAAACAGCTGATTGGCGCTGCAAGCCTGCGATGCGGGAGAAGTGGAGCGGCGACTGCGCGCTCGGGGAGGAACGCTGTAAAAAAAAAATTGGGGGCACCGCTTTTTGGCGCCCCCAAATCTTGGCGCCCTAGGCAACCGCCTAGTTTGCCTTAATGGTAGCACCGGCCCTGCACACACCCATGTACTACCAGTGGCAAAAATCCCTTCCTACACAGACACACAGTGGAGCTGCCCACAGGGAGGAGGAGAGCAGTATTGTCACCACTGGCAGGAGGGAGCTAATCCCTGCTAGTTACAATCTGCAGAGCAGATCAAAGGTGCTAACCGAACCAGACCCTCCCTCTAGCAGAAGATCATGTTTCAAGCACCTCATACATCTCCTGCCTTTGCCCTTAGTGTCAGGCAGCATCTCCACTTGAACTCAGAAATGAGCTGACCAGCAGGCCCTCCCTCCAAACTCCTGCGATTCTGGAAACCCCCTTACCTCCTGACTTCCTTGCTGACACCTCAGAGCAGAGAGGTATGGGAGAATTCTATTTCCTTTGTAGCAAGGTGACCTCAGCTGCTGGGCATGCCCAGATATTGTGGTGATGGTCATGGGGTACATAGTTTAGGTTAGGTGCTTTGTGCTGCCCTCAATATCATTACTAGTGGGCCAGGTGGAACCTGCCCCCAGTAAGGAAGTGAGAGGAGGGTCAGAGCATCACAAACTCAAAAAAATCAAGAGAATGAGATGGGGGGGGGTCATGTCATGGGGGTTTCTAGATTTGTGGATCAGCACCTCCCTGTAACTCAGATGGCTGGCCTCTTCTCTGAGTTTGCCCACAAGGCAGCAGGGGCAAAGATTGCTTGGTGTGTTGACGTTCTGTTGTGACGTGGGCACTGGCCCCACTAGGTACTGGGGTGAGAACTCATCAATCACATTTCACACAGGCTACCAACCGACATTGATTGACTATTATAATGTGTCTAGCCTCAGATTCATTGAACCATCCAGTTAATGCAGGACCTGGACTTTTCCCTTCCCAGGGATGTGCACAGGAAGCTTGTCATAGCCCCTTTGTTAAAATTCTGCCATCAAGCTGAAGGGAAGGTTGAGGGGATTCGCCTGCCCCCATGGAGTCACCACCTCTCTGTACATCTCTAAGCCACTCCTGACTCATTCCTGAAGGTTAATAAAAATACCTCTGAAGAGCAAATTGCTTTGCCTTTGCCTTTGCCTTTGGAGTGAACCAGATTGTGTCAGAGCTCAGGTACTTTCAAAACATCTTCCCCCTTGACGGTTCCTCCCAGATCCCCTTATACACTTCCTTTCCCCACCTCCAGTCCACAAGCTGAACACTGTACAGTCAGCATTTTTTTTTTCAAGAACAAAACAAACACTTCCAGCAAAGTGCAGCTTAATATAACCTTGTTTGCCAAGTGGCACTGTCTCTCTCCTTGATTATGCAACAGCAATTTTGTTTACATAGAAAAACAAATGGACCATATCCCCAGTTGCTCCTGGCTCCTTGCCGCAGCACAAGCACCCCGGGACATGAGCAGCAACAAGAATTTTTGCTGTAAGTTGGGGACATATCAGTTGGAAGCAACAGAGGAGGAGAAAGACCTGGTGTATTGATTGGTCACAGGCTGACTATGAGCCGCCAATGTTATTCAGCCATGAAAAAGGCTAATGCAGTCCCTGGGTGCATCGGGTGAGGTATTTCCAGTAGACACAGGTAAGTGTTCGTACCATTATACAAGGCACTAGTGAGACCTCATCTGGAATACTGTGTGGAATTCTTGTCTCCCATGTGTAAGTAAGATAAATTCAAACTGGAACAGGTCCAGAGCAGGGCTACTAGGATGATCCAAGGAATGGAAAACCTATCTTATGAGAGGAGACTCAAAGAGCTTGGCTTTTTTAGCCTAACCAAAAGAAGGCTGAGAGGAGATATGCTCTCTATAAATACATCATAGGGATAAATGTCAGGGAGGGAGAAAAGTTATTTAACTTAAGCGTCATTGTGGACACAAGAACAAATGGATATAAACTGACCATCAACAACTTTAGGCTTGAAATTAGACTAAGGTTTCCAACCATCAGAGGAGTGAAGTTCTTGAAGAGCCTTCCAAGAGAAGCACAAAATAACCTAACTGACTTCAAGACTGAGCTTGATAGATTTATAGAGGGGATGGTATGAGGGGATTACCTAAAATGGCATGTGGCCCATTGTCAACTGCCAATAGCAAAAATCCCCAATGGCCGGAGACAGGACACTAGATGGGGAGGGCTCTGAGTTATTACAGAGAATTCTTTCCCAGGTATCTGCCTGGTGGGTCTTGCCCTCACGCTCGTGGTCTAACTCAGAGGTGGGCAAACTACGGCCCACGGGCCACATCTGGCCCACGGGACCGTCCTGCCTGGCCCCTGAGCTCCCGGACAGGGAGGCTAGCCTCTGGCCCCTCCCCCGCTATCCCCCCTCTCCCACAGCCTCAGCGTGCCATGCCACCGCCGCTCTGGCCCGCCGCTCCTCCTGGGCCACATGGGCGGCATGGCTGGCTCTGGCGGGGTTGCAAGCTCCTGCTGCTCTGAGCAGAATGGTAAGGGTCCGGGGAGCCGGGGTGGGGAAGGGATTGGATAAGGGGAAGGGGGTCCTGGGGGGCAGGGAGCAGGGGGGGCTGGATAGGGGGTGGGGTCCTGGGTGGCCTGTCGGGGGTGAGGCAGTCAGGGGACAGGGAGCGGTTGGATGCGGCGGAGGTTCTGGGGTGGCTGTCAGGGGGCAGGGGTGTGGATAGGGGTCGAGGCAGTCAGGGGACAGGGAGCAGGGGGAGGTTGGATGGGGCGGAGGTTCTGGGTGGGGTCAGGGGATGGGGAACAGGGGAGTCCCTGTTGGATAGGCGTGGGAGTCCCAGGAGGGCCTGTTTGGGGGCAGGGGTGTGGATGGGGTCGGGGCAGTCAGGGGACAGGGAGCAGGGGGGTTAGATAGAGGGTGAGGTCCTGGGGGGCGCTTAGGGGCGGGGATCCCAGGAGGGGGCGGTCAGGGGACAAGGAGCGGGGGAGGTTGGATGGGTCAGAGGTTCTGAGGGGGGCAGTCAGGGGGCAGGAATTGGGAGGGGGTGGATAAGAGGCGGGGGCCAGACTGGTTGGGGAGGCATAGCCTTCCTTATCTGGCTTACCACACAGTTTCACAACTCCAAAGTGGCCCTTGGGCCAAAAAGTTTGCCCACCCCTGAATTACACTGTTAACTACGCAATTTTGTGAACATGGTAACAGGGATGGAACTCAAGTGAAGAGCTTCCATGGGCATCATCTGGTTCTGAAGCACCCATACTGTATTGGGTGCTAATGTTTTCACAGTAGTGTGGAGGTAGACAGGTGGAGATATAAGGCCCAATGCAGAGAAAGCTGGGTTGGTCTCAGAGTCATCATCAAGGTACTATATGAGGGGAAGAGAAGCTGGAAGGCAATGGGGGACCAGAAACAGGTATCCTTCTTTCACATGTTCCTTGGACAAGGAACACCCATGACCCATGTCCTTATCCTTCCATACTCTTGAGCAAAAGCCCATTCGTTGCTGACATTTGCCTCCAACTTGTTCTCATACCATCTCCAAAACCTCCTAGCACAGACCACAGTCCACCCTGCACATGCATGTCATAAAATTTGGGCACCATCTATTTCTCCATCTCTGTTCCCTTTCATACTGCTGTGATGACACTGAGAAATTCCCCCTGTAAAAACAAAATCTGGTCACAATCTGCTTCCATGGTATCTTTAGTCAATATGTGATGTCCAGGGACAGTTCCCCCTCAATTCTCTCCAGCTCACAGAGTGAGCTTTTCTTCTAATGATATATATTGGTTTTATTCTTTCAACTTTCACGTCTCCTTTGGGGCAGGGCAGAAGACCAGGAACAAACCAGCATCTCCCTTAGGAACTGAACAGGCTCTTTCCTAGAGTTTCTCACCCTTTAATAAACTATCACTAAATCCAGAGCTAGGGTAGGAGCTTCCTCACAGTCTGGAGCAGGGTGATGAGGCCTGAGGTCTTGCTTCCTTTCAGGGCCTCTGGCAGGTATAGGCTCTGGACTGAAGCACAGTGGAAAATCTCATTGCATGGGGAATCCTGAGCTAGAGGCATCAGATCAATGTCATTGTGTTGGAGTCTCAAGTCCTGCCTAGAAATGGTGAGGACTTTTACCTTCCCTCCCCAGCAGCATTGGGGCCAGGGGAAGGGCTGTGAGAGGAAATTGTCAAGTAAAGAGCTACCTAGCAGTGCACAGTCCAGACAGGGAATCAGCAGACAGTGACCCTCTGCCAATGAAGACAGAGGCAACTGGAAACTCCAGTGCGCCACACTCCCCAATCTGCAGAAGAGAGGGCAGTGGGTGAGCAAGACCAGTCTAGCTGCGTGTATACAGTGATTGTCCAGTGGTTAAGGTCTGGACACTGCAGGTGGATGCTTCAGAAGAGGTTGGCGACTGGGGTGCACTTAATGTTAACCTGCAAGGTGAACTCAGGGCTAGCATAAGCCCATCAGAGAGTGCTTGAGTGGCTGGCAGTGACACCCAGCTACCACAAGAATGATTACCCCACTGCTTCCTGCAAGAGGGAACACAATGACTCACAGTCCAGGGCACCCCAAGGAAGTTGCACAATGGTGTAGTCTTGGCAGGATTTAGACACAGTTTGGTGTTAGCTAAGGACCACACTCCCAGCCCTGGGAAATTAGAATCTGAGAGATTCATGAGTGAGAAGGTCAAGAACGGACACAGAAAAAGGTTGCAGTTTGTTATTTTCTGTAATTTTATTTTGGGGAACGGAAATAGAATAGCAGAAACAACAGGATGAGCAAAGAAGTATATGCTAAGGACACAAGAAATCATTTAGAAGAGTTGTGTGCAGATTGTTCTGGTGTTTGCTGCACAAAAAATGATGGACGAGTTGAAAACCCTTCTCATGGAATATAACAGGCACTATGAAAGGCAGCCAAGTTTCCTGAGTGTGCCTCAGGACCAGAGGCTGTGGAGCCGGGCTGAAACAGACCTTGAAGCCTACAACTGAACCTAGAATGGATGTGGCTGGAGAGGGGAACAATGCAGCTGGAAATCCTTTGGTTCAAACTAGAGCAAGAAGAAAAAGAGAAGCAACGTCAGCCCAAGGTCAACTAGAAAAGGAGAACTCTCAGCCAGCAGATAACTTCCCCCAAAATCCACCCAACTGGGAGAAACTGAGCCCTGCATACAGAGAGATGGATTGTGCTATTTGAAGTACTTGGGATGGGTGGATGTAGGACTGCCCAAAACTAATGACCGCCCCCCCCCAGTTAAGGGGGGAGGAACCGCTGAACCTAGGCATCAATTGAGTACAGGGGACAGCAAGAGGAAAATGGCACTGATGTTTCAGAAGCGAACTGGGGGACAGAAAAGCAGCCAAAGGGAGAGGGGAACATTTCCAGCCCTTATTCAGCAAAGGATGATAGTGTGTCTCTGGGAGTTGGGGGCAGGAGTCACTCCTTATACCTGAGATGGCTATTAGGGCTGGCAGAATCCAGAAATTCGCAGCAGAGTAGAGAGCAGGCCAACTAAGCATGTCAGCAGGGATATCATTTGCCACCCCCACTTTTAAATTGCTTTCTAAACCCTCATATTCTATGTGTACCTTGGCCAAAGACACAAAAATCCTAAATCCTCCTATTAACATAAGCTCCGCCATTCAACCAGTATCTTCATCTTCAGTAAGACTCCAAATAATACCCCTACAGGGATTCCATGTCATTGCACAATGAAGAATTTGCCCAGAATTAATGTTTTGTGCAGAATTTTATGTTTCTCCCTGAGAGTATGGGCTGCGGCAGGCCAGTGGGCATGCGCAGACACACAGCCAATGGGAGAAGGGCTTACTGGGAGCCAATCAGGGCCCAGGTTGGAGACAGCCAATCAGGGCCAGGCTCAGCCCTATAAAAGGCTGCTCATGGAGAGGCGCAGTCAGTCTGTCCCAGGCTTTTGACAGGGAAGGTCTGTCTCCAGGCTGGGAGACTAGCACTCGGGACAGCGCAGCGCAGCGCTGGGCAGGCCCAGGGGAGCAGAGGGTAACTCCAGCCTGAAGTCTGTCAGGCTGCAGGCCCTGAAGGGAAGGGCAGAGCCTAGCCAGTGCGAGGGGCCAAAGGGGAAGCGGCCCAGGGACGTGGACAGACGGAGGGAGAGAAGGAGGGCAGGACGGCTGCCACTAGAGGGTCCCTGGGTTGGGACCCAGAGTAGTGGGTGGGCCTGGGTCCCCCCCTTTCCCCTTTGCCTTGCACCCGGCCGACGGAGCAGCCATCTAGAGCTGCACCAACCCCCTGCCAAGAGTGGAGTGACAGTTGGCCACATCGGCCAGGAAGCAGAGAGGCAGCTGATTGATCCCCCCCAGAAGGGGGTGAGGATGGACTAAGGGGAACTGCCGGAGGGCAGTGGCTCGAAGAGGACGCCGCAAGCTTGGGAGCAATGCGAGTCTGGACATGCCAACTGAGGGCGAGACGATGGACGGAACACCACCAGGAGGGGGCGCTCCACTGGACAGAGCTAATTCCTGAGACAATCAGTAGGAGGCGCCAGGTGGTGAGTCCCAACCCATCACACTCCCACAGAATTGGGGCTGTAGAGCTGCTGGCGGCCATTAGGGACTGCTGGACTGTGCAGAGCCCAACTCACCAGCTTGTAGTGAGTGGAGTGCCCAGCCCGGTGGGGATGGAGGCTCTGCATGCTCTGGCTGCCTGGCTTGATTGCCCTGGGACAGAGATGGTCTGGGAGACCCGGCTCCAGTAAAGGGTGAGGAAGGGCACGGCTGCACTGCACTGCACTGCATCCCCCAGTGGTACAGTAAAGAAGCTGGGGGGAGTAAAGGCTCTGGGGCGAATGGGGTGCCCCATTGCTGGGCTTGGGGAGAGGGGTTGCGTGTGTCCGGGCCCGGGAGTTACTATATGGTTGGGCTCTGGAGGAAGCGGGGTGCAGGTGTTTGGGCTCTGGGGAGACCCATGCAGCCCCCTCCAGCACCCTTCAACTGGAATTGGGTTGTCATAGGTATTTCTTTAACTCTCTACTTCTCGGGGAACCTTTTTTTGTTGTCTGTATTGTTAACATAATTGTTGACAGGTATTTTGAAATAAATTATCAAAATAATTGAAACTGGAGTGATTATATTGTTGTTTTGACCAAAAAATTCAGAATTTTAAAATACTATGTGCAGAATTTTTAATTATTTGGCACAGAATCTCCCCAGGAATAGAATAAGGAAAACAGGGGAAGAGAGAAGAATGTACAGAGAGGCCCCTGTGGGGAAAATCAGAAATCCTGGGGAGCCTTATAAACAACGGATTGTGCCTGCAGCATCAATGTTGTTAGCCCTGCAGCTGCTTTTCATTGCCATTAACTGTCTGTGATTCATGACCTCCATCCTTAATGGCTGGATGCCATTTCATTAGCAACTACTACCTCAGAGGTGATAATCTCTTACATGGACCACTTGTTTTGCCAGATGGTGCTGCCCCATGTGGCTATCACAATAAGCCTCCATTTATCTCACAAAGGGTGAACATTTTTCTTCCTCAGTGTGGCATCAGGCAAGCTGAAGCCTTTTTCTCTCACCAGAAAATATTGGGGAGTCTAAATGGTTTCCCTGTATATTAAAGCAAAGAAAGAAGGTGTATTTGCTGCCAGAGTGTCTTTTAATTCTGCTCTGTGTGCTGTCCTTTAGCAGTACATGGAAGTTCTCCATTTGGTGACCAGTGTCACTTATGACTGGTCACAAGTTTCATTTGGCACTGGGTTTGTTAACTATCCCAGAACCACTATGATCCCATTAGCTCTTGGGCTAGGGAACTGAGTTAGCCACTTCTAGAAGACAGTGGCTAATTGTGCAGATGCCAACCACTCCATCTGTATTCTTAGGTGATGGCTCTGTGTTGCCTATGCTGAGTATGCAGTTTGACACCTCTATTTTCTGTAGCTTCTTACACTTGCAAAAGAGCTTTTCACATCTGCAAAACTGATCTAAAGGTTCTGCCTAAGCTCCAGCTACTGAAACAGCTGCAGCTAGTACAATCACAGGATTTTGGAAAGCAACTCTACACATTACAAGAAGCAGCACCATTGGGGAAAAGCCAAAACCCAAGATTGCAACACCCCATCTGTTGGTTCACAGTTGTTATTTCTAGTCCACTTAGGACAAAGGGACTATACACCATTAGTGCCCCTGCGTATCACAGGGGCATTTTGGATTCTATTCTTTCTCAAAGGCTACACCCACTTAATTCACACCATTCCTTCAAAGGTGCCACTTAACTACAACCCCTCCAAACAATTCCTGAAGCTGCCAATCAGTTGGCACAGTATTGCCCAGTTGCGGAGACATGTGTTGGCTGGAATGGTCACTAAAGAATGATGCAAAATGCTCCTTCTTCCTCCTCTCTGCTCTGAAATAAATTGTTCTGTGTTTGCTCTGCTCCCAGCCTATTCCCCCACACAATGGCTAAGCAATTCCTTATAAGGGAGGAGGCATTACTTAATAGCTAGAGCAGGGAACAGGGAGTCCAGTGTCTGGCAAGTCACTTAACTGCTCTGTGCTTCAGATATGGAGGGTAGTAAATGCTTACCTGCCACACGAGCTTGTGAAACTTAATGGGTTAATGTCTGTAAAGTGTTTTGAGATCTTTGAATGAATATTTTAAGTATTACTTTTATTTTTATTAAGGATAATCATTTCATCTGTTTTTTTCCTTTTAAAGAATAACAAATATTGTACAGAGTATATGTGCCAAAATATAGCCATCTCTTGAGTGGAATGTAGAAGCCATTCTGTATCAGTGACACTACATAACAGTTAAGCAAGCCATATAATTCTTTAATGATTAACAGAGTAATTCTAATTCCTTTATGCATCTTATACCTTATTTAAGAATTATCCATGTCACAGCTGCAGTTACTATTCACAGGTATAGAAAAAAGTCACTACTTAAAGAACGTATTTGATTAAATGCTAAATAAATGTATTCATTTATTAGCTATTCAGTTAAAGAGCCTTCACTAGTTTTAATAATACTTTATGTTTATATATCACTTGTAATCTCACAGGATTTCAAAGAGCTTTATCACTAATAAACTGCCATACAAAGTATACTCAAGGTCCATAGCCGTCAGTGAAATGCAGTCATCTCTGGTGTGGAACAAGTCAGCTGTCTAACAGCATATAGCATCACTAAACAACAGATTAGCAATGGAGGTAAAGAAAAATGCTATTCCCTTAGAATCTTCTAGAAGAATTGCGGGGAGCCTAAAAGTAATTACTTATAATAAACAGGTATTAGGTCCAGTCATTGGAATTATTATTCCTATTCTTTCATAAAGGGAGGCAGTGAGGCCTAAAAGATGGAGCCGAGAAGTGGGACTCAGGAGACCTAGGTTCTAATGCCAGCTCTGCTGCCAGATGACATTGGGCAAATCACTTTCCCTCTCAGTGCCTTAGTTTCCCCCTCTGTAAAATGGGAATAATGATGCTAACCTCCCTGTGTATGATGCTTTGTGGTCTCCTGGTGAAAAGTGTTATGTAAGAGCTAGGGATTACTATTCCTACTGGATCTTTACTGACCAGGCTCTCATTTTTAAGTCTTATGTGAAGGAGACAACTTCCAGAATCATAGTGCTCTCTAGTACCAGATATTAGATATTATATCTAATGAGATATTACGGTCAGTATAGATTCAAAGACAAATGTAACCCCTGCTGGATCACTCACACTACTCCTTGGAGAACAGTGCCCCCTAGTACCATGCTGGGACATTGAGGTCAGTAATGACTCAGAGAGAAAAGCATCCCCTACTCAGTCACTAGCATTACTCCACACTCCTTTTCTTTCATGTGATATTTTCAATGGTTGAACACATTTCAAAGTGTCTGAAATAGCAGCATGCTGTTCTGACTTGTCCTGGTGAGCCCTGAATAGATGGTCCATTATGAGATGTCTAATTATTATTTCTGAAGTCAAAGAACAGTAGTAAGACATAGCCCTATGACAGGTGAGGTTAATTTCCCCCTCATCCCATGAAAACATACTGAACCAAAAATCACAGTGCTATTGATGCTAAAATGGTTAATTGTGACCAGATACTTAACACAATTAATGTTAACGACAAGGAGGAAGGAACACAAGCCAGAATGGGGAAAGAACAGGTTAAAGATATTTAGTTTGCAGGTGACCCAAAAATTGGGGGACTGGTAAATAATGAAGAGGATAGGTCACTGAACTAGACCAATCTGGATCACTTGTTAAACTGAGTGCAAGCAAACAATATATGCTTTAATACAGCTAAACATAAATACAGTAGATACATCTAGGATCAAAGAATGTAGGCTATACTTAGAAGACGGGGAACTTTATCCTGGGAAGCAGTGATTCTGAAAAAGATTTTGAGTTTTGATGGATAAAAAGAAGGTTAAAGGGTAACTTGATTACAGTTTATAAGTACCCACAATGAGAAAACTATGTAATAATGGGCTCTTCAGTCTAACAGAGACAGATATAACATGATCCAATCAATGGATGAAAGTTGAAACTGGACAAATTCAGACTGGAAATAAGGAATACATTTTGTACAGTGAGAGTAATTAGCCATTGGAACAATTTATCAACGGTCATGGTAGGTTCTCCATCGTTGGCAATGTTTAAATCAATATTGGATGTTTTTTTTAAATATCTGCTCTACGAGTTATTTTGGGGAAATTCTATGGTCTGTGTTACACAGGACATCAGACTAGATGATCATAATGGTCCCTTCTGGCTTTGGAATTTATGAAACTACTAAATAATCAGCTTGTAAGCACTTGGAGGATAATAGGACTATAATAGACAACATGGATTTGTCAAGAACAAATCATTCCAAACCATTTCCTTCTCTAATAGGGTTACTAGCTGAGTAGATGAGGGTTGGGAGAGAAGACTGAGGGGCAACCTGATAACAGTCTTCAAATATGTTAAAGAAAAGGATGGTGATTATTGTTCTCCATGTCCATTAAAAGTAGGACAAGAAACTGGAGCAAGAGAGATTAGGTTACATAGTAGAAAAAACTTTCTAATTATAAGAATAGTTGAACTCTGGAACAGGCTTCCAAGGGAGGTTGTGGAATGATAAATCCCTGTTATGGATAATCTAGGTTTACTTAACCCTATCTCAGTGTGGAGGCCTGGACTAGATAATGTCTCAACAGCCCTGCATTTCTATGATTTACATAGACATTACAACATGCTCTGATACCATTCCTGCAAAGTGGAGCAAGACTGACATCTAGTGTCAATGTATGCTCACATAAACCCACATAAATGTAAAGAAGTAGGCTGTTCTATTCAGAGCCAGAAAAGGGGTGGAGCAAGTAAAGGAATGGTATGTTCCAAGTAGAAAAGATCTTCAAGGATTCCTGGAACTTTGTGCACTTGGCAGAGTTGTATCCAGAGTCAACATTCCAACGTCTCTGTTCCTGGCCTTTATTATTCAGTAAACCTGAAATCTCTAGGAAACAATATAATGGATTCATTGGGTCTTGAGTGGATGTTAAAGATCAGCAACTAGAATAGATTTATCAAGGCTACACAAATAATAATTAATAATAATTTGAATAGTGGAAAAACAGATCTGCAAATATATTCATGAGTCATTGGTATGTTGCTACACATAGGGTCCTAGCATTCACTAGTGGCAAACAGTTGGACAATTCAAGAAAATGTTCATGGATCTGGAAAGGATTTCACCTGGTAAGTTGGGATACTGATTCAGCTCCATGCTCTATCACAGATTTGCTGTGTGACCTTGAGCAGGTTACTTAAGTCTCTTATGACTCTGCTGCGCATCTGTACAATGGGGATAATAGCACGGCCTCACAGAGATGTTCTGAGGATAAATACATTAAAAATTATGAGGTGATCAGGGGCTCTATTTATATAGCTGGGCAGGTGAATATTTATTTGTCTGAATATTCACACCATAAATGTGTCATTAATTCATCACTATTATTTGCCATTTGCCATTATGTCTAACATTTTTCCACCATCCAGTTAGTGAGCAAAAACAATACCATGTAACTTAGATGATCAGTCACACACCAGAAAGAGTAACTATTCCAAGGAGCAGTTTGCAGACTGTCCATTGGTTGAAAATTATTCGTACAAACTATTTGAAGAAGAATCATGAATAATTAATATATTTATGCAGATCAGAAAAGGCTCACAAATGATTTGTTACCTGAAAAATGGCCTACATTTGTGATGAATATTATTCAGCTTGAATAGTTTGATCGCCTCTAGTAATAATAATAATTAGGCTTGGAAGAATGTGATTTTTATTTTTTATAATTTCAGCAGATGATTTTTAATTGTAGGCATTTTTATTAGGACTGTCAAGCGATTAACAAAATTAATCATGATTAATCGCACTATTAAACAATAATAGAATACCATTTATTTAAATATTTTTGGATGTTTTCTACATTTTCAAATATTGATTTCAATTACAACACAGAATACAAAGTGTACAGTGCTCACTTTATATTTATTTTTATTACAAATATTTTCACTGTAAAAAAACAAAAGAAATAGTATTTTTCAATTCCCCTAATACAAGTTGTCAGGGTTCCCTCCCCACTCTGAACTCTAGGGTACAGATGTGGGGATCCGCATGAAAGACTCCCTAAGCTTATTTCTACCAGTTTAGGTTAAAAACTCCCCAAGGCACAAATTCTCCCTTGTACCTTGGATTAGGTAACGCTGCCACCACCAAGTGATTAGACAAAACTCAGGGAAAGGACCACTTGGAGTTCCTACTCCCCCCTAATATTTCCCCAAGCCCTACACCCCTTTTCCTGGGGAGGCTTGAGAATAGACAAGATGAGCACAAACCAGCCTTCAGATTCTTAAACCTTGGGTTGAGTGCTATAGCTATCTTTAGAAATCTCACATTGGTACCTTCTTTGCATTTTGTTAAATCTGTAATGAAAGTGTTCTTAAAATGAACAACATGTGCTGGATCATCATCTGAGACTGCTATAACATGAAATATGACAGAATGTGGGTAAAACAGAGTAGGAGACATACAATTCTCCCCCAAGGAGTTCAGTCACAAATTTAATTAATGCATTATTTTTTTAACGAGCATCATCGGCATGGAAGCATGTCCTCTGGAATGGTGGCTGTAGCACAAAAGGGCACACGAATGTTTAGCATAACTAGCACATAAATACTGTGCAATGCTGACTCCAAAAGTGCCATGCGAATGCCTGTTCTCACTTTCAGGTGATATTGTAAATAAGAAGCGGGCAGCATTATCTCCCATAAATATAAACAAACGTGTTTGTCTTAGTGATTGGCTGAACAAGAAGTAGGTTCTGAAGTTTTACATTCTTTTGTTTTTGAGTGCAGTTATGTGATTAAAAAAAAATCCTCATTTGTAAGTTGCACTTACACGATGAAGAGATTGCATTACAGTACTTGTATGAGGTGAATTGAAAAATACAATTTCTTTTGTTTGCCATTTTTACAGTGCAAATATTTGTAATAAAGAATATAAAGCGAGCACTGTCAACTTTGTATACTGTGTTGTAATTGAAATCAATATATTTAAAAATGTAGAAAATCAAAAAATATTTAATACACTTGAATTGGTATTCTATTGTTTAACAGTGCGATTAAAACTGCGATTAATCACCATTAATTATTTTTGAGTTAATCGTGTGAGTTAGCTGCAATTAATTGACAGCCCTAATTTTTATCTATTTAAATTTTCAACATTGCAGGAAATTATGGGGAGATCAGACAATGGAGGGAGGTCAGACAATTTTTTATTGACAGACAATGGGAAAACAGTTAAAGTTTTATGACCATTAAACCACAAATTGTCAACATGACATCAAAGCACACAAATATCCTTGAATCAAACTCTAATAAGTTCTCATGCAGCATTTTTATTACTTTACATATCTGTAAATTTTGATTATTATCAATGAAATATTTTTTGTCCATTTGTTGAAATTGTTGTATGTTGAAATTGATGTTTACTGACATTTGCTGATAACAATCTAATCCTTCCAAGCCTAGTAATAATACACAGATAAACATTAATTGAGCTTTATTTCACCAGCAATGTTTCTGCCCCTTCCCATCACTTTTTTTTTTTTTTTTTTTTTTTTAGTTCAAATATAAGCTATTTAGGACTGGGCCTCTTGTTTTTCAATATGGTCTCTAAAGCACTGCATGTATCTATAGTGTTATATTATCACAGTTATGTACTTTATATAAGCAGATGGTGTTACCACCCTGCTCCAAAATATAAACACTGTATAAGGTTAAACTCACCCTTTTCTTGTGGCGTGTCATTATTAATAAGGTAATTAATAATAATAAAATACATATTCGACCTCAAGTTCTTTCCCTAATTTTGCTGTTCCTAGTGTTCTTCCATCAGATCTCTGTGTCCTATGCCTGTCTCCCTCTAACAAAATAACCATTCCCACTTCCCTTACAGCCAGGTTAGAGTGACTAAGCCACGCCTGCCACAATGAGCCATCAGGAATCAGTCAGCATCTTCCGGCAGGACACCAACACTTGCCAGCAGATTGGGTCAACAGAATAACCCTGGTGCAAGGACTAACTATGGTGCTAGAGACTACGGTGATGGGCATCTTATTGATGTGTGTAATGAAAATAATAAATAATAATAATGAATAGCAATAACTAATTAACAATAAAAGACCAAGGAGGTATCAAGAGAGATCCATGAAAATATTATGAGTCATAAAGTATTAGGAAATTGAGTTACTCTCTTTCCTTGTTCAGGACATTCGATTAAAGAGGAGAATAACCTGAACTGTATTCCTGAGCCCACCTACAACAGATTTTGGATTCTCCCCTTGAATATTAGCACTCTGCATTGTTGTCCAAGTGAAAAAAAAAGAAAAAGAAATTGGGTGCATTCACATCAGGGGAGGTCTTGTTGTGAATCATCTTTCACAGCTGACGCCTGTTGCTTTTCCTCTAGCACTGGGGCCAGGTCTGGGACTCTCTGCCCAGTCCGGGCTACCGTGAACCTGCTCATATGTAGGGCCTCCTCATAGACTGGAGGGGTTTCCGATCCACAAGGTGGTGGTGATCCTAGCATGGTATTGTGGGAACGTGCAACAGCCAGTATCCTCCTGGCAGCAGGACCAAACACTGAATGCAGAGCTGAAAGGGGTGAGATGGGGAAAGGTTAATCTAACTCTGGAACCATCAAATACCGGACTTGAGCCAGACAGAGAGCACAAATATACTTGCTGTGCAAGGCTTTTCCCAGCTACACACCCTCAGTGCCAGTCACCTTCCTTCTCCAAGGCCATCCCTTCTCGTCAGACACATCCTCTACCTAGACCTTCCAAAAATGCTTCTCTCAGCTGCTGGACCTGTCCTCATTCCACCAAAAGAAGTGTCCCACCCTCATTTCCTACTTCCCAGCTAGCTGGATCTTCCAGATATATCCCATGAAATCCCCCAATCCCAACTCACAGATGCCCCTATTCCCCAGCAGAGAGCAACCTGGCCCATACACCAGCTGTTAGGACCCTCCCTCTACTACCCCAGTAAGTGACATGATGATTTATATGCAGCTAAGACCAGACCTGATCCCTGAACCCATAGTTTCAAACTTTTGGGGCTCTAGGATTTGGCACTTTAAAGTATGTTATGGGTTCTAGACTTTAGGGGACAGTTCCTTAGCTGGTGTAAATCAATGTAGTGCTATTTACCTCAGTGCAGCTGTATGATTTAAACCAGCTGAAAATCTAGCCCTTGAAATTCATGGGATACAGAGGTCTGAATTTTTCAGACCTTCAGTTTCTGGATTCTGGAATATGTTCGAGGATTCTCAGCCTTCTCTACATCTACCTTGGCTTCTGCATGGTCACACTCACAAGTGATAGTGCTCTGGAGAGTGTTGTCATGATCAAAGGCAATGACGGTGACCTCATAGGGGTGGGAACCCGACTCCTCCCCTGCCTGCCGGCAGCAGCACCTCACACAGGCTGACACCAGGCCACACAGAAGCAGCAGCCCACCAATCACCACCACCAGCCTGTAGAGGTAAAGGAAGCAGAGTTATTGCCATACTTTTTTTATGTACACACACTGAATGGTGTGACAAAGTTCCTCCTCTACCTAGGTGGGTCCTGCGCTTATTGGCGGATTTGCTCGCCTCACAGATTCACCATGTGGGTCGGTAAACGGCCCAGAGACCTTCCCCTCTGGTAGAAGCCACAGTCCAGGTCAAATCCTCCTGTGTTTGATCAGGAGTTGGGAGGTTTGGGGGGAACCCAGGCCCACCCTCTACTCCCGGTTCCAGCCCAGGGCCCTGTGGACTGCAGCTGTCTAGAGTGCCTCCTGGTACAGCTGCGTGACAGCTACAACTCCCTGGACTACTTCCCCATGGCCTCCTCCCAACACCTTCTTTATCCTCACCACAGGACCTTTCTCCTGGTGTTTGATAATGCTTGTACTCCTCAGTTTTCCAGCAATATGTCTTCTCACTCTCAGCTCCTCGTGCCTTTTGCTCCCAGCTCCTCGCATGCATGCCACAAACTGAAGTGAGGTCCCTTTTAAACTCAGGGGCCCTGATTAGCTAGCCTGTCCTGATTGATTCTAGCAGTTTCTTAATTGGCTCCAGGTGTCTTAATTATCCTGCCTGTCTTAATTGGTTCTAGCAGGTTCCTGATTACTCTAGTGCAGCCCCTGCTCTGGTCACTCAGGGAACAAAAAACTACTCATCCAGTGATCAGTATATTTGCCCTCTACCAGACTCCTGTACTCCAATGGTCTGGGTCTGTCACATAGGATTCTAAGAAGTGATTACACTCATTTTACTAACATTTACAGAGACAGTCCTTTTTTAGAGAAAAACACTCAGCTGCACATCTGTGCTGTGAAATCTGAGTGTTGTACATCTTAAATTTCTTATAACAAAACTAATGCATTTAATAAAAATGCATGACTGAGAAGAGGGAAAGAGATATGTTCATGTTTGTTGAAGATAATGTGTTATCTAATACTAATAGCATCCAGCAGGAGTGGGAAAATGCAATACATCCTTCATAACACTAGAGGGAACTGAGGTAAAGAGTAGAATGGAGGAATTGTTCGATTTTTGTCACTTAAAGGATCAGATTTAATTCTATCAATTGCTTGCTAACTTAAGTGACAAATACAAATGATATTTATGTAAGGGTAACCTTACCAGATGTACCAGAGACGGACCCAATCAGTGCTTGAACAGCTGAGAAAAAGAGGGTGAAAGAAAGAGTTAACAACATAACATCATAGAAATACGGGATGGAGAAATTCCCTTTTTGATCCTATCTTGTCTACCATGCCAACTCCCGTCTTCACTCCATCTGATGAAAGATTGGAGACTGGTCTCCACTCTAAGTTTTAAATGACTCACATGATGAAGCTTCCACCACTTCTCACTGAGGAGACTATTCTTCAGTCTAATAAATCTCATTATTAGGATTTTTTTCTTAACGGCCAGCCTCAAATTTTCTCTTTTATTCAACTTCATCCCATTTGCTCCAAGTTCTCCCCCTCACACACACACACACACACACACCTCCTGACTGTTATTCTGTTTACATCCTTCAAATACTTGTAGACAGTTCTAATGTCTACATCTTCCTTATTTTTTCTTCATAAATCAGCCCTTCCAGCCCCACTATTTTTGTTGTTTTTCCTTTGAATTTCTCTCCCAATTTGTCACCCTCTTTTTGGAAGTGCACATTTCTTTACCTATAATTAGTAGAGTTGATCAAACAGATCACAAAGATGTTTTGCAAGACATTTCTCTAAATAAAATATTAAATTTTCTGTGGCTGCTTTTACACTTCTTTTGCATTCACTTTCTGTTGATATTCCTGCAAACAGCCTTCCTAGCAGGAATGTTCACAGCAGAATTTACGATATAATCATTCAAATTCCTACTGGTGAGTATTTGCATTGGAAACCCAGTAAATGTTACTCTTCCCTTTAGGAGCACAAACAATATCACTTGATCTACGTGTCCTATCAAAACTAACTAATACAGCCCGAATTCTGAATATTGAATCCTTACAATGAACTGCTTGCAAAACAGTGATAGAACAAAAATTAATCCCAGAAATTTCTTGGCAAAAGTTTTCAAACAACCAATACCCGGGGGGGGGGGGGAGGCAGACAATTTGCAAGCACAAAGACAGAATAAATTGTATGTTAAGAATTAGTAACTCAAATCTAACAAACAAACTTTCTGGCCCTGGAAAATGCTTGCTCAAGATTTACCAACACTGTTAACTAAAGCAAACTCTATTGGTGAGAGACAAGGCCATCAGCTGAGATTCCTCCCATGTCTGTCACTCCCCCCAACCTCTTCTGAAAAAAAATGCAGGATGTGTATACTCACTGTTCAGCATTCACACAAGCCTCCTCACATCTCACTTGGGGAAACTACAAGGAGAGCAAAGGCCATCAGGGCGAATTGTCCTCACTCAGTCTCCTCGATGTCCTGTGTTCAATATCTCTCTCATTCACCCCAATGCCAATCCTAATGTCCCCACCCGTGGATTCACAGTTACCCACCCTCTTTTGTCCCTCTCACCCACACCATCATAAATCTGAATTCTCCTCTCCCCCATGCAAACATGTAATTTATATTTTACCTTCCCCTGCCTCCATTATAGCCCTAAATTCCCTTCTGTTCTCTCTTTCCACAAACAGACTATTACCTGCTTTCTACATCCTATATGACAAATCTGAATTCCCCTCTGTTTCTAAAAACATATACCCATCAATATCCTATTATTTACTGTGTCCATTACAAATCTGAATTCCACACTGCACTGATGGATCTCCAGTTACCCCATTTTCTATCATTCCTCAATGTAGATTTTATTTACCCCCCCCATTCTCTTGCTTCACTTATCCCCACTTGCTCTACATCCTAACATCCTCTTTACTGCTTTGAATTCTCCTCTGCCCCTACTTTATTTCCCCAATACTTTTAAATATCAGGGAAATTCTTACTTCAAATCTATCTTTGGCTCAAATCTCCTTGAATTTTCTGATGTAATACAGTGCCCCAGCAGAGGCCAAACTCTGCCAAAGAGGAACCTATGATGTGACTCACCCAAGAGAGATTTGCCAGAGCAGAGAGGGTCACGAGCGGGCTACCGATCCCCATGAAGAAAAAACAGCTGACCCTGCTGTCCCATGTAGCTCAGGGCCAGTGCCTCCTTCCTAATTTCAGTTCATCCTCGTCAGTCCTCACTGTGGGGTGAGGAGCAGGGAAACTCCCTTTCCACGGTGAGTTCCTTCTCTCTTCTTCTTACTCTACTGCTTTCTGCACCCTTCTGGGTTTGTCTTTCCCTCTCACGCACACTCTGGTTTTCTGTCTGCCTTCTTCTCTCTTTGTCTTTCTCTTTATATATTTCTGCCAATGTCTGTCTCTCTCTGTTACTCTCTTTCTTTCCCTTCAGAAGGGAGCTCAAACACCATCCAGTCACTTCAGGAAAAGAACTGAGGATGCCAATCACTTAGCTTTGCTATTTCCAACTGATCTAGCTCAGGGAATCAATGAGAAAAATTTACCCATGATCCTGAAAGAACTGAGAATGGAGAACTCTCTTCTATGGGAGGTGGGGGGAAGGTGCTCTGACCTTATTCATTCCCAATTACTTCTCTCCCCTCCCCCTCGTCCAGGGAGACTGGTGCAGTTTGAAGGTCATTTGTTCACCTTCTGCTTTACTCCGATGTGACCCCTCCTATTCTCCTCCCTCAACACCCTCCCATCATTATGCTTTTGCTATTTTGGCCTGCTGAGTCTAACCAGAAGCCCAGAATCAGAATGGAAAGCACATTGCACCTGGGACATGCCTGCTGGCGCAGGATGGGCAGAACGGTGTGTGTATGTGTTATGGAATACCTAAAAACTTCTTCACACACACCTCACTCTTAATATGCAGTGCTCCCGTCTTCTCAGCTGGTGCCTCTCCCCTTTGCTCTGGTGATCACCTCAGTCCTGAGATGCAGAACTCTCTAATATTCCAATCCTGCCCCCCATCTTTCCAGCTCTACCAAAGCACGCAGTCTTGACCTGCAGAAACTTCCACTATTCAAGTCTTGAGTGCTGTGGAAGCAAAAAAAGAACTGACAGGAAGGGGATTGCAATGCATAACAGTTTGTTAGCAAGAGTCAGGCTAACTGTAACCCTAATAACGCGAAATTTGTAGAAGCAAGAAATGTGTAAGGCGAGTGGGAAAGAACTGGGTAAGAAGTTGTTGCGACCTTGTGTAAATAATATGGAATGTAGACTAAGAGTCTACATTAGTGAGCAAAGCAAGATATCAGAATGACCTATGTATAAACAAAATGCAGCTGTTGCTCATTATTGTCTGTAACAAAAGGTATAAATGCTTGCTGTTTATTTTTTTTTACCTGTTTTTTTTATATATATATATAATTGTTTACCTGTTGAGAGACCTGTTTAGCTCTCTCCCTCTATGCAATTGATAGAGAGAAAATAAAGTATCTGATTTGCTGTACCCAAACAAAAAGTGAGAACTCTGTTATTCTCCGACAGTGCCTTACACAGCTCTGCCAGTGTCCCTCAATCCTACCCTGCAGCCCCCCTGCTATTCCAGTCCTGGGCTCTCCTCACAGCTCTGCCAATGCCCCACAACTCCTTTACCATAGTAGAGAATGTTTTGTTGCTTCTCCTCCTGCATACA
Organism: Terrapene triunguis; assembly: GCF_002925995.2. Taxonomy (NCBI): domain Eukaryota; kingdom Metazoa; phylum Chordata; order Testudines; family Emydidae; genus Terrapene; species Terrapene triunguis. The sequence continues at coordinate 374,837 of NW_020664765.1, forward strand.
TTACAGTCGTCCCTCCAGCTATTTAACTTAATAGGCCTCTTTTAATGACCTGCTGTTTTCCCTCTTGTATAACCACTTTGGATTTCTATTACATTACTGCTTACGGGTATCTATGAAGTGCTTCCATGTATGTAATTAGCATCTCTCTCTCACACACTGTTTCCAATAGTTGAAACAGGAAAATTGCTCCTCAGTAATGCGTTATTATTCCTACCCCGCAACCATCCAGGACTGGTATATGAATATATGTTTGAGGAAGTGAGCAGTGCAGAGACTAGTGGAACTTGTTACTCCATGTTGCAATCACGTTGCATCCATATTAAGCTGGTGAATCATTAGCCCTGGTCATGGCTATTAAAGGCAAAGAGCAGAACCAATGGATTCATAAACATAACACACACATTCCCCCCGAACAGGGACTAAGAACCGTCCACTATGAGCAACCTCCAAAAGAGTCATGGGCTTCTCTGACTGTTCAGATAGCTATCTTTCTATCTGTCTGTCTGGTCATCTCTCCCTCACCCTTCTATCTAAATTAGTTTATGATCTGGGCCTATATACTGAATACTGGTGTGCAAAGGAGAAACATGCAAAAACACACTAGAGGCTTCTTTCCCATCTGCAGACTACTTCAGATTCCTGTTCTTCCCTTTCTTTAAATGTGCCTATATATTATGGAAGTTTCAAATGAAAAGACAGTACAGCCTTCACTGAACAGCCTTCACTGTGCACAACTCTTAGAGCTGACGTGGTTCAACACACAATAACCAAAAAACCAAGTGCAAATTATAAGCGTGGACTCAACCTTTCTGCAACTTTAAAACCCAGCCTCATTTAACAACCTAGAAAAGTAGAAATAAATCTAAAAAAAAGTCTGGATCATTGCATTTACAACTGATTCACGGTGACGCTAGATGTATGACCATTTCTCAAAACTGTTCTTTCCAGCCGCCAGGTATTCAGCTAATGTAAATCAACCTTGCGTCACTGAAAGTCAGTGGAGCTATGCTGATTTACACCGGCTGAGGATCTGGTCCATCATATGTAATCATCCACGGAAGTCTAAATTGTCAGTTTTTAGTTTTAATTCAATAGCTATTGACAATAGATTGTCAATCAGATTTTTAGTAAAATGCTAGTATTAGAAGAAAATTTCAATTTTAGACTGATCAAATTTGGCAAAATATCACATGAAGTGATAAACATTTCTCTAATGAAAGAGCGACATTATAACCAGAAATTGTGACCTTCAGAGAGCACATGATCATTCATTCTGGCTGAACTATGTTGGCTCCATTTCTTTAATTTCTATGGCCTCTGGTAATATCATGGTTATAGTTGGACATAGTAATTTAACCATGGCCTCGTTAGTCTATTACACAGTGACAGAATAATTCACATTCAATTTGATACTTTGGCTCATTTATCCCATAATTTTATTTTCCTTTGATTTGTTTTACAGTGAAGTGAGTTTTCTCCACCAGATTTCCCCCCTTTTTAGAAGTTTAAAGCAAGTGATTATACCCTTTACAAAATTGCTCACAAACATCCTTGTCCTGTTGATGTGTTCTGCTGTTGTCATAGATTTCAAGGGCCCATTACATGTTCAGCAGTGAGCTTCGTACTTCCTACTGGGGCTCCAGTGACAGCATAGTTTGCTGGTGAACAGGCAGAGAACTCCCCCTTTTACACACCCACACACACACACTCCTGGGCTAATGCAGTCTCAGCAAGGTCTCAATCCCCTCCCAGATTTGATTAAATTCAGTTATGCAGTTCTTGGAAGTTAATGGAAATTTCCCTGCTTTGTTATCCTTCTGAGGAGTGTTTTTTTAAGGCCAGCTTCTTTAGTCATATCAGATATTTCCCTTGTGAATTTAGAACAGAAGATGGGAAAGAGTTTGGGGTTCATAACAGCCATTTGTTTTTTCCTGTAGTTGGAGAAAGGATATGCCCACTGTTTCATGTACCACATGCTGGGTAATAACACAAAAGGACTCCAGATTGTAAAACAAAACAGGCTGTTTATTAAGAGAACTATTTACAGAGATGCTGCAACTGCAGCATGTGCATACAGACTGACTTCTTGGTGCCTTCTCTAAACTCTTCCTCCTGCAACCTGTGCTCTAGCTTCCAAGTTCCAAGCAAGTTGCTGCACCCACCTCACAGAAGATTCAATGTGGTGGCTGAGCTAGGAGTTAGCGGTCTGCACTGCTGTGCAAGAAATCCATGGAGTCCAGGTCACAGTGCCCATTTTTCCTAGTGAAAGATGTAAGAGTTTCACTGTGTCAGGAGAATAGGACCTCTGATCCTTTACTCCCTGGGGCTGGTGAGGTCTGGGAATGATGTGGAAGTAGGGCTTGGTGCCACCAAAGGGGTAGCATTCTGCTTTGCCCAATACTGGTCTGTTGCCCCCTGGAGTGACAACTAGTGAGAATGCTACTGAGTCTGGGTTCTTGTGCTCCTTGAATTAGTGCCATGTGCTGCCATGCAAGAGACTCAAGTTCAAGACCTATTCCTGATCTCTCACAGGCAGCAGCTGGGACTGCTACAGAGTCTAGGACTGGTTAAGGGTCTGTCTTAATCTCAATCAAATAAGAAACATTTTGGGGTCCTGCTGTTTTGGAGGCTCTGCAACTCATCCATATGTCCCTTTGCAGCAGTGGGACTAGAGGGACAGGAAACAATTCATTTTCAGGTCTCCAACGAACCTCAAGTAATAGGACCAGAAGAAAAGGCAACTGATGTCTAGAGTTCCTTCTTCTGATGGCTTGGGGCCCTGCAAATAGTAAAGCTGGACTCTGGTATGGTGCAGCTCATCTGTAAACCATGGAGAACCAGTATCTATTCCTAGTATTGGTATCGCACTTTCTGGAGTTGGCAGCACTGAAAGGACTGGGCCTGATACCTACAGCAGTTAGTGCTCTGCGTTGCCTAATGAAAGACCTGGGTTCAGTTCCCATTCTGATTCTTTTAGTCCTTAGGTGGGATGTTGGCTATGAAAACTGGATCTGCTACACCCTAGGAGTCAGAACTCCATGCAGGAGCACAAAAGCACCTAGAAGAACCAGTTCAGTTCTCAGGCTTGGACTCTTGTTCTCCACAGGACTAGTGAGGACTGGGAGCATTGAAGAGCACTGTTGTTTGAATTTATTAAGTGTTAATAATTGCGTAATAAAGTTGAGAATTGGAACACATATTGCAGTGAAGCCTCAAGAAATCTGTAAAGCACAGTTTGAATCTAGCCCTCTCTAGCCCACTTCCTATTAATCACATTTCAGCTCACTCTCTCTGTCTCTCCATAAATCTCTCTATGCATTTATAGCAGTAACCAAGAAATGCAAGACTCCCTCTCCCATTCCCACTGTGTTTCTGCAGAGGCAGATGAAGAAATAAATGTCAGTTTGTGAATCTATTGTAAAAGCTCCCACAATGTATAAAACAAGCTTCCCAAATGCCCCAGATTTTGTTTTATAAAACTCTGGCATGAGTCAGTCCCCGCCTGATTTGTAGATGAATCACTCTCTCATTTCTAATGACTCTGACCATTCAAAGGATCACACCCAGAACCGTATCTCTGTCGGTCTCTCCCTCTGTGTGCTGAGCCATAACCTGGATTTCTCTCAGAACCTTGCCAAAAATGGCTGAAGTGACCTATGCAGATCTGAAGTTCATGACACGGGGGCAGCCCAGGAACCAAGAGCCCCATGAAGCCAAAGCGAAAGGTAACAGAGTGGGGTAGATCCTTACATGGTGAGCTTGCTTACTTAGAACACAGCATTCAATGTTGTCCTTCTGTGTATGACACTGATGGGACCTCTCTTAGAAAACTGCATTCAGCTCCAAAACCAGAAATCTGTTGACAAATTAGAGGGAGAGGAGCTATACTGCTAAGAAGCTGGAGGGGTTGGTTTTCAGAAAAGAGTAGAAGAGTTAAGACTCATATTATCCCCTGATATGCACACAAATGATCACCCTTAAATCACTGGGAATGAAGCCATTTGGGTGGCATGGGGGTAGAATTTGTTTCTCAGTATATATCTCTTACCTAACCAATTAGTAATGAAAGAATATGACTAATAGCTACAAGTATTTGAAGAGTGTATGCACTTAGAATGCAGAGGAACTCTTTATGCAGGGGCAAAGGGGTCTAACTAGGCATAATGGGATGAAGTTAAGGAAAAAGGGACATTTTCGGGCTAGATATTAGGCATCAGTTTCTAGAGGTCAACGAAATAGTCGTCCCAAGGGAAATGATGGATTATTATTGGGTTATTTAAAACTGAATTGAACAAAACACTTAAGAATATTCTGTAGGGAACAATTCTGGTGGAACAAGGGATGGAACAGATGGCTGGAAAAAGCCCCTTTGGCCTTTAACTTCAGAGTCTATGAAAATAATGCTGTGTAGCTTCACAACAGTGCTGTGTGTGTGGTTGATCCCTGTTCTGTAGGGTATATACAGTTTTTAAAGTGCTTTGGAACCATTCAGGATTAAAGGTGCTAGAGGAACAAAGAATTAGTCTAACAAAATTCCAACAGGATCCTAATTTATCAATTTACAAGACTGAGGAACACTTTCCTGGGGGGATTCTCTGTCAGTAGCCAATCTGGTGGCTACCCCATTACCAGCCCTCAGAAGGATCCCTGGATCTTAGATAGAGAGTAAAGTCAGACTCTGTAGAATACTTCCCCTTAGGGTTGGGAATGGGGGATGGTTAATCCAGATGTTGGATTGTTTGGATCCACAGGATTTCACAGGGTGCCTTCAGTACGGAATCAATATTCCAGCTGAGTCTCTTCATCTTTGGTAAAAAATAATAATAATCAGAGAAGTAAATGAGAGCTCAACTTATTATTGTGTGTGTGTGTGTGGTTATGCATCCATTGCCTATCTGTGTTTGCATATATGTTTGTCTCCATATTGCTTGTATGTAGCTATATATTTCCACGTATGTCTATGTTTGTGTACTCTCTGTGCATCATGCCTGTGTTTATATGGCCAACATTTTCAAAAGTGATTTTGAATGTCCATTTTTGGGGTGCACAATTTGAGACACCTTTCAAGGGGCCTGATTTTCAGAGGATGTGTGTTTCAGAGGGTATTTTCTGAAAATTAGGCCTCTTCAAAGTATCTCAAGTTGGGCACTCAAAAATGAAGGCACCCAAAATCACTAACCACAGCTGAAAATCTTGGCCATGTTTTAGACATATACATATGTGTTTGGTAACGAATGCATACGGTGGGGAGGGTTTTTTTCTTACATGTGTACATTCCCGTGTCTCTATATGTTAGTCACTTACATCCTATTCTGTCCATCTCAATATTTTGAACCTATCCATATATATAAATGCCACTGGTTATTTCTATCTCCATGGTCCATGCAGTCCTTGGCATCTGTCTGCTGAAGAGGGGGCCAATCACAATTATTAGGGGAGTTTTTGTAAAGTATTACTATGAACTGGACTGAACCCACCAATTCATTTCACATAGCTGCACAGCCATCAGACAGGAATGACTTTCAGTCACTGCTGACTTGGGGCTATGTATGAACTGGTGACCTAAATGTGAGAGCATCCATATATTTGTCGATTCCCTTCCTTTTCTTTATCTCAGACTCTCCCACTCTATCTCCTTATTGGCGACCTACAGCAGTGATTCTTGGGATCTTCTGCTTCGGTTTGCTGGTAACAGCTGGGGTCCTGAGTGTGAAGTGTAAGTATCAGCAAGGAAGCTGGGCTAAGAATTCAATGTGAACCCTTAACATATTTTGAAATAAACTAAGGAGAGGAAATACAGTCTTGTGGTTCAGACACAGCTTGGGCATTAGCGGATCTGGAAACTTTTCCTTGCTGTGTGATCTTAGTACCATCTCTCTGTGCCTCAGTTTCACAGTCTTTGAAGCAGGGATAATGCGTGTTTCAAATGCTTCCAGGGAGCTGGGGTGTGAGGTTTAATTTCCCTCTTATCCCATGACAGCTTACTTTGCTTAAGAGCCTTTGGTGAGGGACCTTGTCAAAGGCTTTCTGAAAATCTAAGTACACTATATCCACTGGATCCCCCTCGTCCACATGCTTATTAACCCCTCAAAGAATCCTAGTATATTGGTGAGGCATGATTTCCCTTTACAAAAACCACTGTGACTCTTCCCAAACAAATTATGTTCATCTATGTGTCTGACAATTTTATTCTTTACTACCGTTTCAACCAGTTTGCCCGGTACTGAAGTCAGGCTTACTGGCCTGTAATTGCTGGGGTCACCTCTGGAGTCCTTTTTAAAAATTGGTGTCACATTAGCTACCATCCAGTCAGGGCCGGCTCCAGGCACCAGCTTAACAAGGGCGGCCAAGGGAGAGGGGCGGCACCTGCGGCAATTCGGGGACGGCAGGTCCCTCACTCCCTCTAGGAGCGAAGGACCTGCCACTGAACTGCCGCCGCTGATCACGGCTTTTTTTTTTTTTCCAATTGCCGCCGCCGATCGTGATCGCGGCATTTTTTTTTTCTTTTGCTTGGGGCGGCAGAAATGCTGGAGCTGGCCCTGCATCCAGTCATTTGGTACAGAAGCTGATTTAAATTATAGGTTACAAACCACAGTTAGTAGTTCTTCAATTTCACATTTGAGTTCCTTCAGAACTCTTCGGTGAATACCATCTGGTCCTGGTGACTTTTTACTGTTTAATTTATCAATTTGTTCCAAAACCTCCTCTAATGTCACCTCAATCTGGGACAGTTCCTCAGATATATCACCTAAAAAGAATAGCTCGGGTTTGGGAATTTCCCTCACATCCTCAGCCATGAAGACCAATGCAAAGAATTCATTTAGTTTCTCTGCAATGGCCTTATCATTCTTGAGTGCTCCTTTAGCATCTTGATCATCCAGTGGCCGCACTGGTTGTTTAGAAGGCTTCCTGCTTCTGATATACTTAAAAAAAAATTTTTTTTGCTATTACTTTTTGAATCTTTGGCTAGCTGTTCTTAAAATTCTTTTTTGGCCTTTCCTAATTATATTTTTACACTTCACTTGCCAGAGTTTATGCTCCTTCTGTTTTCCTCACTAGGATTTAAGTTCCATTTTTTAAAGGATGCCTTTTTGACTTTTTGTTCAACATATATACATTTATATACACTTCATATGCAAATATATAACATACTCTAATATTAAATGGAACAATTTCATTCTAGTTGTATTGTGAATTGAAGTCACTCAGGTTTCCCATCTAGTGAGTGAATGGCATGAAAACCTTACCCAGAAAAGGGAAATTCTGGGAAACCTCACCCAGCAGTTGGAGTTTCTCCAAGCGCAGAACCTAAACCTTTTGGAGACTGTGCAGCAACTGGCAAGCTACAGAGGTAACTTTTTTTCTAGGGAGTTCTTGTTGGTAGAGCTGGGCAGGAAATGTTTTTATTTCCATCCCACAAGAGTTTATGAAAAAATCTTTTCTAGGGTTGAAACATTGAAATCTAGAAAATTTTCATGAACCAATAAACTGAAAAAAAATTGGATCAGGTCAAATCAAAACATTTTATTTTGATATCACCCTTTTAAAATTGTTCCTTTTAAAATTCCTAAAATTTGAAAATGAAAAATGAAAGTCTTTATTTAGAAAATGTTGAAATGGGACATTCTGATAATTTCAAAACTTCTTTTCAAAAGATTTTGAATCCTCAGATTTGTCAAAACTGACCCTTTCCTCTGAAAAGTTTTGGTTTTGATAAATCAGCATTGTCCAAAGAAAAAACATTTTGTCAGAAAATTCCTGAGTAGCTCTACTTGTTGAATATATTGACCTCCTCAAGGCAGCCTCTTTCTAGTATGTGTTAATGAAAACCTTAGTGTGAGCATCACTGCTCTCTCCTGGATGTGAGCAAAACTCCTCAACTGTTTTAATAGACCCTATGCTGGTGATTTTTCTATCCCTTATTCAGTATGGGTTTGGTCTTTTCATGAAGGAAAATCTGAGTTTGTTAGGTTTTCCATACACATATCACAACCATGTACTATCAGTCTACATCACTTTTATTTTACAATAAAAAAGGGACGCAGGGGAGCAGATTGAACAAAAGTTTCTGTGGTAATCCCCTCTGTAATAAGCTGCCTCTAAATTGAACGCAAAATAGCAGCAGTCTCCTAGACAGAAAATCAAAATAAATCAAATCATAAGGGTTCAATATTCCACATTGTTCCATCCTAATTGCCATCCAGCATGAAATCCTGAGAATCCAGGGTATACACTGGCAACTATGACATTCCTAGTTAGCTATGGATTTGTAGCAATATAAAATTGTACTGTGAACTACAGATGGGTGAACCACTATGCAGAAAGAAACAACCATCCCAAAACAAGAACCAAGTTCCCTGAACCTTTTCTGAGCTCTCCAAATAGTCTTGGGTACTTTTTTCTTTAAATCAAAAATAATAACAATTCCTGCATCCATTTTTAAGCCAGAACTGGACCTCCCAAAGTACCACAAGAGAAAAACTGTTTTCATTATTGTATTGCCAGCCCAACCAGAGGCAGGAATTTGGCAAATTTATTTGGTTTGGAGTAGTCTGCACGAGGGACAGATAAACAATCCAATATTTTGATAGCTGATTTCCCCTTGAACACCAAACAGAGACTCTGGTTCAACACTGAAGTCAGAAAGAAGCAAACAAAATAGAATGGCAGGAAGGAATAAACACAGTCACTAACAGTAAAGGCTTCTTCTTAAGGAATAATGGGTCTGATTCTCTCCTGCTTTACTCCTTGTGCCATCATCTGCACTCTTTTTGTACAGGTGCAAAGTGGATATGAAATGCCACCAAATCAGAATGGTATCACAGGTGTAAATGGCTTCATAATGTGCAAGCCTGATGAGAATCAGGCCCAATGTTTCGAACAAGAAATAAAAATAATAGAGCTACGAAAAATATAAATAAAATAATGGGACAACAATTCTGTTTGATGGCAATTTTGAGGTTTCAGATTTTGTTTTTGTTCCACACTGGAACAAAAATAAAAGCTTGTGAATGTTTTCACGAGAATGGAATTGTGTCAATGTCCACTGTCAGGTCAAAACTTGAGCTTTTCAATTAAGGAAGAGGTGTGTACAGCTTGCGGGGTAGGGCACTGGTGTGGGAGACACAGCAGGTTCAATTCCCAGACTGATCTGGGATGAAAAACTCTCCTATTAATTAGGTAGAGTGGGGGCTTAAACCTGGGTCTCCTAGATTCCAGGCCATTGCCCTAAGCGCCAGCCTATACAGCATGAGGAGGCTACGCTCAAAAAACCTTCCTAGCAAAAATGTTGTTGAAATTGCTACATTTTCCCCAGACATTTCAGCTTTGACCAAGCAGCATATTTCAACAAAACTTCATTTAGTCTCAAATGTTCCTACCAGCTCTAAGAAATTAATAAACACACACACACACACACATACAGAGTAAATAGAAAACTCCCACGTAGGCCTCTGCCCCTGTGTGTTTGATGCCCAACCTGCCCAAAGGCTCTCAGGAGCAGTCTTCTCTCATACCCTTCTACAGGCATGGGTGCAAGCTTAAGGGAGAAGACAGGCTGAAGTTAACCCCTTCTTCTCTGGGGAAGAGGTAGCGCTCTGTCACAAAGTCATTGTGCTGATGGATGTACTGACTCAGCTGAGACATAAAACGAGGTCTTCATTGCTTGTGTGCATTCAAGGTCTCATTTGTGAAAATAGAGATGTTAGCCCTGGTGGATCTGATCAAATTCTAAATGGGTTAGTATTACTAGAGCTGTAGGAAGCTCTTCAATTTTGGTTTTTAAGTGCTCAGCCAAACTCTTGGTGATTTGACTGACTTAGCTGCAGTCTTAACTATAGAGTGGCTGTTGCTGTTCCATAATACAGTTTGTGGAGTGTTTTTGTGATCCTTTAGAGGGAAATCTCTAGATGCTGCTATTGATAAGCATGGTGATATGGTATTTTATTTCCAAGGACATAGATGCAGCCCTTGCCCTGAGAACTGGCTACAGCATGGAGAGAACTGTTACTTCCTTTCTACCAAATGGAAAACTTGGCAAGAAAGCAAAGCTCTTTGCTCTTCCCTGGATTCCAGATTTCTTAAGATAGAGAGTAAGGAAGAGCTGGTAATGATTCATTTTTCTATCTTACTTTAAGGGTATTCTTTTTATTTCTAATGTTCAGCTGAGTGGAGGAGAAATCCAGGAGATGGTGCTCAGACTCAAATATATAGGAACATAGGGCCAGATCCTTTTCTGGTGTAAATCAGTGTAGTTCCACTGACCAGTGGATTATGCTTATATATACCTATCAAAGGATCCGGGCCATAGGACTTGCCCTACCAGATAAAACTCGGCTGTTCCATGTACTTCCTTATCCCACCTCAAACCAAACTTCAGTAGATCATTTAGCAGTTCTATTTGATATCCAATCTCCAGCCATATTGGAACAGACCACTGGTCCTACACTTGGCTTGCTTTACATCTCTTGCCTTACTGAATTAGAAAATTAGTCGGTCTAGCTTGTCATCCTGCTTCCTGACCTCCCAGATCAAAACATCCAGCCCATCTCATTTCCTGATCCCTCCAATACCAGATGAAGCAGAATGTAATACATGAAAGCAAACCTGACTGGGAAGGCAAAGATGTTCACTGTGGGGAAAATTCCTCCCAGACTCCCATTGGTGATCAATTTAAACCCTGAAGCATATGATTTGATTACTCTTATTTTGGCCAGCCTAATCAGAACACCAGACAAAGCTCATCTCAAGGGCTAAGACCTTTCACTTCCCTTGTGACTGCTGTATGCAGAGTTTGATGGAAAGAATTCTTCCAGGCCCATTACATGATCCTGGGAAGTTCTGAGCCCATAGTTATTGAGAGCATTCAGCGCCTCACCTTTCCTGGCCTGTGAAATAGAACTAACTGCTGGGACTGGAAAACCCAAGGCAGATTTCCTTGCAAAACAAGCCTCTGTTATAAACACCTGAAACCAGTGAGTTCCTTTTCTCTCTGTGCCTTTCTCCCTTTGCAGCTTTCCAGTTCTGACTGGCTGTGGAGGGGATATGATTCAGAGCTTTGCTTTTGTTTCCATTCCATACAGGGTTTCATAATAAGATCAGCACAGTCTTATAGTTCCTATTCTTTCTGGATTGCCTTATCCCGCAAAGGAGCTGATGGGTCCTGGTTATGGGAGGATGGTACAGCTTTCTCCACTGACTTGTAAGTCTCTGCATGTCTAGAAACGGTTCAATTTCTAGGTATGAAGAAGGAAGAAGTGGACTCACTCACTCACTGGACTCACTTACTCATTATGGACTCACTCACTCACTTACCCAACCTCCTTGTCATCCATCACTCACATGCCCACCAGGTACAGACAGACTGTACTTGACAGCTGACTTACTTTAATGCACTTCTACTTAAAGTTCAAAGGGGTGGCATTGGTTGGGCTTATATAAGGTTGATTAGTGATTTTTACCACATGAAACTGGCTGCAGCTGGTTATAAACTCTGACTTTCTATTCCAGGTTTTGGATCCCAGAAGCCAGTTCCAGTCTTTACCCAATCTGTGTGTCAATTCAAGGGGCAAATGTTAACGCTGAGGCGTGTGGGTCATACAAGTTCTGCATTTGTGAGAAAGTGGCCAATTCAGTGGGGACTGCCTGACTGGGCTTATCAGCCAGACGTGGGGTGCAGATCTCCAGAGAAAGACACATCCGGAGATGCTGCTATATGGAGTCGTCTCTGCCCCTGGGGGTTGTGACAAAGAAAAGACAGGTGTGCAGTTCGAGCTCACTTCTCAAGATTAATTTTAGGGATCACCAAAGTTGTACTTTATCGTCTTCTGACACACACTAGCCAGTCCTTTAGATTCACCCTTGAGCCTTCCTCCAGCAGCTCCTTTCCAGCTCTTCTTCACTCAACAGTACTGTCAACCCTCACACTCTCCTGTTTCTCACTGAGCCCCACCAGACTCTAGTCTCAATGCCTACCCTTTGCTGATACCTGCTCGGAGAAGGCGGGATAGCCTGAGTAACTGACCCAAACGTATTACAAAATCAGACAGAAAACCACAGGGAAAGATGTAGAGATATGCTATGTGTAGAGAACTGAAACACAGAAGGTGAGAAGGTCCCCCAGTGCTCCCTGCTGATACACCAAAGGATCAGTTGGTATGAGGCCCAGTCAATTTCTGTAGAGTGCAAGCTTTCATTTGAAACAAAATTAAGGGAGAGATTTTCCAAGTGAAGTAACTTCAATGAAAGCAGAGTTAGGCCAACCCTGAGTTCTCCTGAATTTAAAAATAAAAACACTCCTTAGGTACTCCGTGTTGTCAACTCTCATGATTTTATGGCGAGTCTGGCAATATTTGATATCTGGCCCTGGCCATTGGAATCAAGAGATGGCAACAGAATCTCAGCTTTAATTTAAAAAAAGAGTAAGTTTCTAGCTCTCATGATTACAGAGAAAAGCTTGAAAACATGACCAGAGTTCACCCTAAAGGCTTAGAAACCAGAAAGCAAATACAAAGAACCCAAAATTTATTTTAAAAAATCTCATGGTTTTTGAGCAAATCCCATGATTTTGAAGGCCTGACTCATGACTTTTGAATGCCTGGGGTAGGCAATACCAATACTAATGAGTTATTTTTGTGCTGCTTCTGGTGATTACAGAAGAAATGCAGTATCCATGCAGGGCAATTTCCTTGGTGTGCCTCAGGTTTGCTTAATTACTTCCCCAAATTCCATTTTCCAGTCTATCTACTGTGAGTTTTACAACATATATAAATACTGATGGTGATAATTTGTGTAATGTGTGCTTCTTAGACAGCCACTGTGCATGATGTCCTCAAGGATCAGAAATTTGTAAGCAGAGGGCCTTTGGCTGTGGAAAGCCCTATCACCGCAGAGCCCTTCTGTGTGACCCACACACATCTGCAGCTCTTTGAGAGGCTGAATGGGCAGAGGTGAGACAGACCATGGATTTCTTATCTCCATGGCACTGACCAACTCCAATGCTGCTTGGAAACACCCACAAGAATTAATTAGATGCTGTCACCAGGAATTCTCGCTAGTTGCCTATGTGTATATTTGATACCCTTCTGATGTACTCAGTGAAAACTAAGATCTGAGGTCAGGGAAGACAGCGAAAGGTGAGGGTCACTCTACTATTGTACCAAGCCATAGAAACAAAGAAGGCTGTGCTTTTCCTCAGAAGTGCTGTCTCAGAATGGCTGGTAAGGGACATAGTGGGCACAGAAGGGGAATGAGGTGACTGTTACAGGCAGAGTACTTTTCTAATGTCCAGTGTTTTATGCTGTGATAAAAAAGGGGCAGTTTCGTATCATAGCAGGAGTGGGGACCGATGTTCTAGCACATGGAGGACAGGGGAGTCTAAAGTGGCTGAGGTTAAAGCCCTGGCAGCAGAGGAGGCTCTGATGGGCACCACGTAACTGCAGAGGGAAGGAAAGAGACACAAATGGGGACCAATGGATGGAGACAGAGCAGGGGAGAAGAGGTGCGGGGGCTGGTGTGCTGGACTGAGGAAGGAGCCAAAAACACAGGCTGGATTTAGTGGTCAGAATGAGCCAATGCTTACTTAGTGAGGCTGATGTGAGGGACTGAATTACGGGAGAAAACAGTGAGGGGTGCTGGTGTTATGGGCCAGAGCTGAGGATGAGACAGTGGTGGAGGTGAGGCCTGTGGCTGGGAAGGAGAGAGTTAGGCCCTGCAATTACAGTCTGGGGCTAGGGAGGAGACTGTGTTAGTTAGGGTTGCCAGGCGTCTGGTTTTCGACTGGAACGCCTTGTCGAAAAGAGACCCTGGAGGCTCCAGTCAGCACCTCTGACTGGGCCTTAAAAGTCTGGTCCGGAGGCAGTAGGGCTAAGGCAGGCTGCCTGCCTAACCTGGCTCTGCGCATCTCCCCAGAAGCAGCCAGCATGTCCAACCCCTAGGCGCAGGGGCAATCCGGGAAGCTCCGTGTGCTGCCCCTGGGAACCACAGCCAATGGGAGCTGCGGGGAGGTGCCTGTGGGTGCAGGCAGCACACACCACGCAGAGCCGCCTAGGGGCCAGACATGCCAGCCCCTTCTGGGAGCAGGGCGGAGCCAGGGCAGGGATTAAGCACCGCCCGGCCGGCACCCACACCCCGAACTCCCTGCCCCAGGTCGGAACCCCCTCCGACACCCTAACTCCCTCCCAGAGCCCACACCCCCTCCCACATCACAACCCTCTACCCCAGTTTTGAGCCCCCTCCTGCACTCCAAACCCCTCATCCCCAGTCCCACCCCAGAGCCTGCATCCATAGCCAGAGCCCTCACCCCCTCCTGCACACCAACCCCGTGCCCCAGCCCAGTGAAAATGAGTGAGGGTGGGGGAGAGTGCACAACGGAAGGAGGCGGGCTGGAGTGAGTGGGGGCGGGGCCTCAGGGAAGGGGCAGGACAAGGGGCAGGGCAAGAGTATTCGGTTTTGTGCCATTAAAAATTTGGCAACCTTAGTGTTAGTATTCAACATTTATTTCTCCATGTCTTCCTGGAAGCTCTTCCCAGTCTGGAACAATAACCAGGAAGTCGGGCCTGGGGCTCATCAGGACCCTTACCTTGGGAGATGGGCTGCCCTCAGTGTCCAGATCAGGCTCCATGCATACGCAGGACCTTTTCTGCCCTCTGGTGGGAGAATCTTCATGGTGCCTCCATGGCACATCTGCAGTGTCAGGTCCCCAAAGCTCCTGCAGGAGCCCAGACAACAAAGGTCTCCTTCTGCCACAGCCTCAGAATTTCCCCATTAAAGGACTCTGCAGCTCCCTAGGTGCCAGGAGAAATTAAGGGGGCTGGTATTATGGGCTGGGACTGGGGAGGACACTGTTGTTGTTAAGATCTTGTTTAGTTCCTGGAAGCTCTTCCCAGCCTGGGACGACAACCAGGAAAACAGACCCTGGTGCCCACCTGAACCCTCGCCTTGGGAGGTGGGCTGCCTTCATGCTCCAGAACAGGCTTCACCCATATATGGGACATTTTGCTGCCCACTGATAGGAGTGCCTTCATGGCACATATGCAGGGTTATGGCCATGGGCAGTGGGTATTGTTGGCTGGGGGTGGCTGTGCCTCCCCAAACAGCCTGGCGTGGCCCCGCCCACGCTCCGCCCCCAGGCCCGCTCCTGCAGTTCCTGGTGCTCTGCTCTGGCCCAGACTGGCTGGGGCTGCCCGGCCTGCCTCCCACATGGACTTGGGGCAGTTGGAGCTCAGCACTCCGGGGCTGGGGGCGGCCACCCAGTGCACTGGGGCTGGGCTGGGGCCATAGTGGGGGTGCTCTGGGCTCTTGCAGGGGTGGGGGTAGAAGGAAAGGAGGAGGAGCAGGTTACCAGGCACAAGGGAGCGGGGCCGGGGGCTAGCCTCCCCCAGTGGCCAGGTCATTGGCCACCCATGATTAGGGCCCAAATCTCCTGTGTGAGCCCAGATGGCAATGGGTCAATCTTTGCCATACCTTCAATTTTCCCCTAGTGCCTCTTCAGAGAGGCCAGTTTTCAGGATCTCTGCAGTTCCTTGGATGCCAGGAGGAGGACACTGGTGTCAGTGGGACCATCACTCACATCACTGGAGATGAACCTGAGTCACAAATTTCAGACCTGACTGCAAACTTCCTGAGAGTATCTGTGAGCCCATCACTCCCTGCCCCCCTGCTGCCCATTGGGTTAACCATTTCCTTCAAATGACCTGTCAGGGGTTGGCTGTGTGTTCTGGGGCCAGCGGTATGGCCTAGTGGATGTACTCTGAGGTGTAACACCTAATGGCGAGAATCCAGTGGCTGCCTTGTCTAGCAACTATATCTTGGGTTAGTGTTGCCTAGTGGCGAAAGTGAGGGGGTAGGGGAACCCGGGCCTGCCCTGCTCCATCAGGTTCTGACCCATGACCCTTTGAAGCAGTAGCCCTTGTACTGGGCTTAGGGCTTGATACCCCTAAATGTGCTCCCTGGGTAACTTCCTAACTTTGTCTCTGTCCCTCTGGCGGCATCTTGGGCTGGACTTGGAATCCCTCACGTGTTTCCTGTTTCTCTATCTCAAAAGTTTCCTTTGCTGGCAACAGAGAGACATCACCTTCAGCTCCCATGGTTGATAGGCTTTCAGGGGCTCAGTCCTAGCAGTGTGAAGCCCAGGCAGCTTCGAGGCAGGAGGCTACAGCCCAGACCGAGCTGTTAGTTCCTTTAAATGCTCTCTCCACAGGGACCAGGCCCAGCAGAGGTGAGGAGACATGGCTTCCTATCCCCAAAGAAGCTCCTTTACCCTTGCCTTGCTGCCACAGGGTTGATACACCCCAACACATAGCCCCTTGCATATAGAGGGACCAGGCTGTCTTGCTCACCAGCTGCCCTCTCTTCTGCAGATTGGGGAGTGTGACACACTGGAGTTTCCAGTCACCTCTGCCTTCATTGGCAGAGGGTCACTGCCTGCTGATTCCCTGTCTGGACTGTGCACTGCTAGGTAGCTCTTTACTTGACAATTTCCTTTCACAGCCCTTCCCCTGGCCTCAATACTGCTGGGGAGGGAAGGTAAAAGTCCTCACCATTTCTAGGCAGGACTTGAGACTCCAACACAATGACATTGATCTGATGCCTCTAGCTCAGGATTCCCCATGCAATGAGATTTTCCACTGTGCTTCAGTCAAGAGCCTACACCTGCCAGAGGCCCTGAAAGAAAGCAAGACCTCAGGCCTCATCACCCTGCTCCAGACTGTGAGGAAGCTCCTACCCTAGCTCTGGATTTAGTGATAGTTTATTAAAGGGTGAGAAACTCTAGGAAAGAGCCTGTTCAGTTCCTAAGGGAGATGCTGGTTTGTTCCTGGTCTTCTGCCCTGCCTCAAAGGAGTCGTGAAAGTTGAAAGAGTAAAACCAATATATATCATTAGAAGAGAAGCTCACTCTGTGAGCTGGAGAGAATTGAGGGGGAACTGTCCCTGGACATCACATATTGACTAAAGGTACCATGGAAGCAGATTGTAACCAGATTTTGTTTTTACAGGGGGAATTTCTCAGTGTCATCACAGCAGTATGAAAGGGAACAGAGATGGAGAAATAGATGGTGCATGTCATAAAATTTGGGCATGTGCAGGGTGGACTGTGGTCTGTGCTAGGAGGTTTTGGAGACGGTATGAGAACAAGTTGGAGGCAAATGTCAGCAGGGAATGGGCTTTTGCTCAAGGGTATGGGAGGATAAGGAGATGGGTCCTGGGTGTTCATTGTCCAAGGAACACGTGGAAGAAGGATACCTGTTTCTGGTCCCCATTGCCTTCCAGCTTCTCTTCCCCTCATATAGTACCTTGATGATGACTCTGAGACCAACGCAGTTTTCTCTGCATAGGGCCCTATAGCTCCACCTGTCTGCCTCCACACTGTACTGTGAAAACATTAGCACCCAATAGAGTGTGGGTGCTTCAGAACCAGATGATGCCCATGGAAGCTCTTCACTTGAGTTCCATCCCTGTTACCATGTTCACAAAACTGCGTAGTTAACAGTCTTCTTACAACCTCCCTTTTCCCCGTCCCAGGTTGACTCTTTACCCTGCAGGTCCACACTTAAAAAGAGAATAACTCCCAAATCCTTTCTCCACTTACAATATTGCTTTGCTTTTGCTGATGGAGAAATTAGCTCCAGCTTCGGCACCATTCTCTGCATAGCCTGCTTCCTAGGAGGAGAGGGGCAAACACAGGCTGTAGATTTCTTGTGCAGGAGTTAGGTTTTTCTCTTTTCTGTGCCAAATACTGGGCAGGCACTATACAATACTCACGAGATTGTATTAGGAAGTTCAATATGAAAGCACATATCCCAGTGTGCACCTGTGAATACTGGGTGCACACCATTGCAGAATAATTATCAAGTCCCCATAGATCAATAGAGTAATTAATGTAACACACACACAATATGTCAAACAAAGCAGGAGAGAACAGAACTGGGAATTCCAATAACATAACACTCTCTGCTCTCTACAAGCCCCATACAGGACTTATTACAGTATGGGAACATCAGGAATTCAATACCATGTAGAAAACACTGATAAAAAAGCACAGCTCACCCACGTCTCCTAAGGGCTACTGAAGAAAACAAAACAAAACCATAAAAGTAAGGAAAGGAAAATAAAGAACCAAATCCCTCCACCCAATCCCAAATCCCATAAAGTGCCAGCTGGGCTAATTTCTCTGTGTTATATCATCTGGGCAGATACTGAATTGCTTTATCTTGAGTACTAGAGAAAATTTTAGACTGATTTTCTTTACTGCAAATAACTTTTTAAACATTATAACATCTAGTAAAAAAGTGTCCAGGCTGTCACTACAGGGAAATACGCATGAATTACATATTTGTCCCTATCAATGCCACTCAAAAGCCAAATGCTTTTTAAAAATTGGACTAACTTGTAGCCGCTGGATTTCTCCTAAAATGATTGTGAATTTATTGTAGGGTAAGTTCTATAGCAAGTATTTTTTTTAATAGGAAGATTTTCTCCAGTATCTCCCAATTTCTAGACAGCCCTACTAACCTCCCAGAACTACTATTGCATCTCCAAAATTTCTTTGAGTTGAAGATTTATATCACTTTTAATGATAATCTATTTTAGGTACTTATATGTCCCACATTAGTGTAGTTTCTGAGTGCCTCACTTTAATCTCTGCATCCTTAATATATTTATCCTCACAACACCTCTGTGAGGTAGGTCAGTGTTTTTATCCACATTTTACTGATGCACAGAGAGGCTAAGTGACTTGCTCAAGGTCACACAAGAAGTCTGTGGCAGAGCAGGGAACCAAACCTGGGTTTCCTAACTCCCAGACCACTGCCCTAGTAACTGGATCATCCTTCCTCTCCTGAATAGAATGATAATATTTTTGAGAATGAGAAAGGCCCAAGACTCACTCATTTCCTTAACCAATAAAGCTCAGCCATTGATAGTTCAACATAAAGCCAGTGCGATGGAGCTTATGTTTTCATTTAAAATATAGTTAGTTTTACACTGATAGGCTATATCATACAGCTTTCCTATTAATATGTTTAAGAAACCTTTTACATTTTAGGAACAGGTATTGTAGCTTAATTCTTACATACCTCCCATTCCATACAAAGCTAGCAAACAACTCCATGATTTGGAATGTTGAATGGTATCATAGCTAATACATAGGTGACCAGTGGTACAAATGACATCTTAACTGATTCCCTTCTATTGCAAAGAGATGTGGGGAACTTTGTCAAAGGTTCCATTTTCATTTGAAGGAACATAAGCATCTCCACAAAGAAAGAAAAAATGAATCTTTGCCAGTCTTTGTTTGCTGTCTGTCTTAAGAAGTCCTAAGTGCTAAGGAGAGTAAGAATCTTTACTGAGGCAAAGGCTGGAGGATTTCAGAATAAATATGATAACAGAGTGCTCAGTGTTGCAAGTGATTCTCTGGACAAAGGCTGATATTTTTGTCCTTGGAAAGAAGACATTACTGATAGATTTCAGCATATTACTGCATCATTTAGTAGTGAAGCAATTTGCCTTAGGGTAGATGGTCCCAAACCTAACCTCCCTCATGCCAAATGCCCTTACTCTTTGGTAATGGTGTTCAGAGGGAACAGTGCCTACTGTCACCTGCTGTTCAATGGTTTAGGTGTGGCATCACAATGTTAGCTCAGCATGCACTTGCTAACTAAAGGACATTTTGAAGTGTTCCTCAGGCTTCTACTGTCATTATTCAATCAAGGCAATAATTCGTCCTCTAAAGCCTTTCTGCTGTTTATATTGGGATGTCTTCAACACAGTCCGCATTGCACGTGTAAGGAACAGCCAGTCTAGAACCTGCATCTGCAGATCCCCCATGTGGCAACCACTGCCCCCCCAATCACCTAACTGCTCTGGAAGTGGACACACTGAGTAGGTCATGAGCCTCAGGGACCTTCACACACACCAGGACATGCCGCCCATGAAGGGCCTGATTGATAGGACATTCCTGATTGGTCTGGACATACTATTTAAGTCTGGGGAGGATACAGGAACCCCAATTAGCTGGGGTACAGACCCTACTTCCTCATTCTGCTTCTGATTCTGGGTTCCTGATCTTGGCTTTTCCTCCTGGCTCTGAACCCTGGTGTCTGGCTTAACTTGTCTTCTGCCTCTGATCCCTGATCCATGACCTTGGCCTTACCCTCCACTACTCCTGCCTTGGCCTCAGCTCCTGACTCTGACCCTGGATCAACCCAGGATTCTGATTCCTGATGGTTGATTCTGGCTCTAGCACTAGGCTGTCTTCTCATAACCCAACCCTGACAATGCTCCAGGAGGCTTCATTTGGAAGATGAATAGCTGTGCAGGATGCATTAATGCATTGAACTGAATGATAAATTCACTTTAATTAATCTTTTCTAAGTGGGGCAGTATCTCAGTTGTCCTAGTGGAAGAACTACTACAATGAATGTTTTTATATGACACTAGGGAGTGCGCTGCTGCCAGATGTGCAATTTTTCAGATGCAATGTGAAACTGCAGCCGGTATCATTTTTAATTACTACAGATCTCAAGGAACTTTTCACAAGAGTAAGAATGGCAGCTGCACTGTCTTGACCACATTTTGGCATGAGCAATTCTGCTTATCTAAAATTTGCTTCCATGGTTTCAGATGGAAGAGTTAGTCTCTGCTTACCCTAGTAACAACTGTTGTAACGTGTCCCTCCAGCCCAGTGGAAGTTGCATTTAGTAGCTAGTGAGCAATCCATATGTATAACATAAAAACAAAAAAGATGTTATGCTTGCAAAGTCCAGCACTTGGAAGGTAGGAAATGCCAGAATTAAGGTTGCCTGTGCAACCATAACTATAGGTATTGCTCTTATATTTTAGTTCCCACTTTCAATGTCTATTAGGGCAGAACTGCACCAGTCCCCCAGTGCAAGGCTATCATAGATCCTGACCTCTGCAAAATATTCACTCTGCATAGAAGGCTCCTCTGGTTAAATAGAACCACTGTAGTGGTTCCTATCACACCCAAACTTCCAGGTGTGACTTACCATTGTTGGGGAAAAGAAAGCAAGGAAGCCCCAGCTGCCAGAATGGCTCCTTGGGACGGTTGATAGAGGAGATAATCACTCTAAACTATGAGGTTGTTTTAATCTATCCAAAGGACTGAGCCAGCATAGAACCAGCCTCAACATTAAACCACTCAAATCACCATTGTCCCTCTCACCCAGTGCGCTGAATGCAGTTTGACTGGACTGGAGGACCCAGTCCTTGGTCGTCATTTATATCTGTACAACCAGGTCATACAAAGACCAAAAAATGTTTGCACTTATATTCTGTAGATGGAGACTAGACTTTGGGACTGCAGATTTAAAATTGTTTAATCATCCTTAAAATCATAGAATCATAGAATATCAGGGTTGGAAGGGACCTCAGGAGGTCATCTAGTCCAACTCCCTGCTCAAAGCAGGACCAATTCCCAACTAAATTATCCCAGCCAGGGCTTTGTCAAGTGTGACCTTAAAAACCTCTAAGGAAGGAGATTCCACTACCTCCCTAGGTAACCCATTCCAGGGCTTCACCACCCTCCTAGTGAAAAAGTTTTTCCTAATATCCAACCTAAACCCCCCCACTGCAACTTGAGACCATTACTCCTTGTTCTGTCATCTGCCACCACTGAGAACAGTCTAGATCCATCCTCTTTGGAACCCCCATTGCAACTTGAGACCATTACTTCTTGTCCTTCATAGCAAATTTTCTGTTATTTTCCTGTATATTAACCCCAGCTGAAAGAGATACAATTACAGAGTTAAAGAAGCAGAAGCCAAGAAAAGAAATATGAATCACTATCCTATGTTCTGGCTGAAATCATATGGGAATCTCCCATGCTGCTAAATTAAGATGTGCTTCTCTTCCTAAAGTATAGAGAAATGAACATGTGACTCTAAGAATGAAGAATTGAAACTAGAAGTGGTCAAAAAAATTCCAATGGAATTGTTTTCTGTTGGAAAATGTGGATTTGACAGAATAGAAACATCCACAGGCACACACAGCTGCCTTGTTTCCTGCCAGCCTGTCCACCCATCCACGCAGCTCCCAAGGGCTGCGGAACTCCCTGAGCTCCCTGTCTCCTCAACCACTCCAGCAGCCTATCAGAGAGCCAGCCTGGCTTCCTGGCAGGGCATTTTTTGAAAAAGTCTGTTGTGCATAAATTTGAACACACCTGGCCTTTTGTTCGGATTTGGAACTGAAATTTTGGGGGAGAAATGTGAATTTTTGTATGGGACAGAATTCCTGGTTCTGATACAGCTCTAATAAAATCAATAACGGGAAGGCCAGCACATTCCCCACCTCACAAACACTTTTTATCTGTCTCAAAATCCATGTAATTCTTCGCATTTGTGTAACGGTGATGCCCCATGGTAAGTCGTCATCAGCAGGGATCTTGATTAAGACTGCTTGATCTTAATGCATGATTCTCTACTGCCTGTTAGTCAAGGCTGCAGCAGGCTAATCAATCTCTGCCTGGTCTAACCACCACTAGAGTGGGACAGAGCACCACACCTAGCAGGCATGGCTTACATTTGTTTTACAAATAAAATCACAAATATTTCATTGGCATTTTAGACAAGAAAACAAGTCAGTCACAGCAGCCTCTGTGCTAACCAGAAACCCTAAAATAATAAACTAGAACACACAGTCCCCATATGCACAAATGGCCCTTGTTGGTAGGTGATCTACTGGTGATGGCAGATCTAATCTCCATGCTGATATTACTAGGCATGTTAGCTGTCCAATGAAGTCAGAAGTTGAACACAACAGAGAGTGTGGCCCCGATATTTAATAGGAAGGATAAACCTTGTGACGGGTTGGTCACAGAGACCCCCTGGGGACTGTCACCTGATGTGCTGAGACTATCTCTGAGACCGTTTTCTCTGCCAGTTTGGGCCTCTAGAACCCTGCCTTGTTGAGCCAGACACACAAGCCTGCTGCAACACAGACCCAGGGTTGGAACCACGCCCCCAAAGCTGCAGGCTTAACTGAAAACAGCTTAAGAAGTGCTCCTGTCTCCGGCACCCAGACACTCAGCTCCCAATAGGATCCAAACCCCAAATAAATCCGTTTTACTCTGTATAAAGCTTGTACCGGGTAAACTCATAAATTGTCCACCCTCTATAACACTGATAGAGAGAGATGCACAGCTGTTTGCTCCCCCAGGTATTAATCACTTACTCTGGGTTAATTAATAAACAAAAGTGAGTTTATTAAGTATAAAAAGTAGGATTTAAATGGTTTCAAGTAATAATAGACAGAACAAAGTTACCAAGCAAAATAAAACAAAACACGCAAGTCTAAGCCTAATACATTAAGAAACTGATTACAGGTATATCTCACCCTCAGAGATGTTCCAATAAGCTTCTTTCACAGACTAGACTCCTTCCTAGTCTTGGCCCAATCCTTTCCCCTGGTACAGACCTTGTTAGTTCCAGCAGGCATCTTAGGTGAAAAGTAGGGGATTCCTCCTGACTGGGCCCCCTTTGTCCTGCTCCACCCCCTTTTATAGCTTTGGCACAAGATGGGAATCCTTTGTCTCTCTGGGTCCCCACCCTTCCTTCTAAATGGAAAAGCACCAGGTTTAAGATGGATTCCAGTATCATGTGAAATGGTCACATGCCAGTGTAAGACCTCATTCTTCATTACCCATGTCAAGTACACAGGAAGGCTTGCAGGTAAATAAACCCATTCACAACCAATTGTCCTAGTTAATGGGAGCCATCAAGATCCTAAGCCACCATTAATGGCCCACACTTTGCATAATTACAATAGGACCTCAGAGTAATACTTCATATTTCTAGTTTTAGATACACGAATGATACATTCATTCAAATAGGATGAACACATTCAGTTGATTATAAGCTTTGTAATGATACCTTACAAGAGACCTTTTGCATAAAGCATATTCTAGTTACATTATATTCACATTTATAAGCATATTTCCATAAACATATGGAGTGCAACATCACAAACCTGAAAAGCAGTAATGTTGAAATGCACTTCTTGTAGGCGGGAGTGGACAATCAATTAGATATGAATTTGCCACATGATATGATAGCTAGAGTGACCAGATGTCCCAGGTTTATAGGGACAGTCTCAATATTTGGGACTTTTTCTTATATAGGCACCTATTTCCCCACATCCCCTGTACTGATTTTTCACATTTGCTATTTGGTCACCCTAATGATACCCCAAAGGCCATCGTAGTTTAGGGCTTCATACTTTGAGGTGTCATGTCACAGACAGGGATGTGATAGTCATTTTCTATGTCACTCAGGTGACACTGCACCTGGAACATTGCATTCAGACACCTAATTTTTTAATGTATTTGTTCCAGTAGAGCTTTGAGCTTTGAGACATAAATGGGTTTGAAATAAATTACATAAAACTTCCAAAAGACAATGTACATCCAAAAATCATACAAACTTCTCAAAAATCTCTATTCTACTTCACCCACTTAATGCATTCCCCCAGGATAAACCTAAGAACATAGAGATTCCTTGAAACATGACTTGAAAGTCAACAAATCCAGTGAGCGTGTTCCAGAGATAAGATTCCCTCACTGAAAACACCATCAGAAGCAGACTCTTGTTTAAATCTGAAATCCGTTACTGTGAGCACCTCATCTTGTATCAACCTTTACAGGATCACATGTGGATGTCATGAGGCGTCATTCATTCACATGTATAAAGTGCTTTGAGATCTTTTGATGAAAGGTGCCATAGAAGTACAAGGTATAATTTATTTGGAGTTATAAGAGACATCCGTCTAAAAATCAAGGTATGTGTGTATTACAAAGATACAGACAAACATTCAGCTGCCCCACCATCAGCAATTAATATTTTTCTGAACCCTCTACAGGATCACCAGACCTCCACATGCCCCTTCAAAAAAGGCTTCTGTTACTCAGGGGTAACATGCTCTATATGAGGAGCATTATTAATTAAGAGGCCATGTGTTCTGCATCAGGGGTTTTTAGGTGTAACGCCAGGTAGGGCTCATAGCAGAAATCTAATTATTATCATCATCTTCCCTGGCATAACTACAAATCTTATTCTGTACATAATAACCCACTCCTTTCAAAAATCTAACCGCAGTATTTGACTCTGATGTCTATTGCCAGCAAGTGCCAGAGAGTTCCTAGGCACTGTATTAAAACCATATTACCTCAGTAAAGAGGTAATCATATGGAATTGGAATGTAGAGCACTTTTTACAGCCCCATACTACACAAAATGATCAAGAGGCTGGAAGAACTGAAGTATGAGGAAATGATTCAGAGCCAAGTAATGACTAAGGACCCAAAGAGCTACAATAATCTTGCACAAGTCTCTGAAGAATAAAAGGTGGAAGGTGACTTGCTTTGGGTCACTGAAGGTTTATACAGTAACTAGGAGTAAGTGTGATGAAAATGAAGATGGAGTATCAGGAAATATTTAACACTGAGATCTATTAGAAGGTTGTATGTCCTCCCAAATGGAAGTGGTGATCACTTGAGTCATTTAAAATGGACCAGATAAAGCCTTGGAGAATATACTGTAGCGAACAGATATGTAGTGAGTTCCCAGGGGATTGACAATAGGTGGTCACATAGGTCTTTTTCCATCTCTAATTCCTGTAGCCTTATTTTTTGTCTGAAGTTATTTGTTTCACTTCTGCAACAGTTACACATTTCAGAACTAGATATACAGTGCATGTACCTTCTCTCTGGTGTGTGTCAGTAGCTATTTGATACTGCTGGTGCCTTATATCTGCCAGAGACTTCCTAATCCTGTTTCTGTTTCTTGATTTGCAAGCAAGCAAGCAAGGGTTCTGGTTTTGGCTCTATTTAAATATCACCATGAATCCTCATTTTGTGAAATCTGCAGAAGAAAATCAGAACTCATTGAAAAAAACAGGAGTCCTTGTGTGACGAGTTTTTTCATGAAGTTGATGGATTTCCACTTCATACGGAAAAATTCAGTGCCTTGCATGGTGACAGGTTTCAGTGGTAGCCATGTTTTTTGCATTTTGCTGATACAGACTAACATGGCTACCACTGAAACCAGAACTCATTGATGCTCTTCCAGTGTTCCTTCTACTGATTGTCTCTTTAGGTCATCTGGACAGCTGCCTTCTCACAGATCCAGGGGTACTTTACATTACAGTTCTTACTGTTATAAACTTTCAAATGATGATAGTACAGGTATGCACCGTTTTCACCATAGGACAAAACAATCCTAGAAAATAAAGCACCATTCTATTACATCCTGCCAATTCAAGTTCTGTAAATAATGCATAGTCACTCTCAGCCCCATAATCACAAAAATTGATTGAGTCACTCTCAGTGAAATGTTTTTTCAAACTGTTGAAGAGTTTGGTAGTGCAAAGAACTGAACCTGAGGGCAATGGCCATGCTTCTTGAGTGCTCCTTCTGGCCCAGAAGATGTGAGATAGTGTGTGCAGGAATGGGATTATAATCTAGGTCACCTTGAGGACAGTGCAGAGCACCAACTCTTAGATCATTGGGCCTATCATCCACAGTGCTTCCAGCCGGAGCCAGATCTGGGAACGGCTTGGATGTAGAAACTAAAATGCCATTGCCTAGTCAAACAGTACACAGGAGATTCTGCATAGCACTCCCAGCCCAGACACAGGAAGAATAAAGGAACTGAATTTATGTTTCCAGCATGGCAGTGCAGAGCTCTTATCTGCAGGGCACCAGACCTGCCTTCCACAATCACTGCAACCCCAAGGACAGTTCTCATATTAACTACCCACATTTACTACCTTTGGAAGGAGTGGAATCTGGATTCAGAATTTTCCCCAGCTAATAATTATGAGGGACGGATGATTATGTTTGGGAGCCTATCTGTGTCTGAGGGAAACTGGGTGCAGGAGGGCTTGGTATCTGGGAGGAAGGCTGGAATGAGGTTAGGGATGCTTTTCAAACTGGATGGGTCTAACTGTGGCACTCAGTGATGTGTGGTACCAATTCATGACCTTTCTGCTCCCCTGATTGCCCGCTTTCCTTCTAGAATACTAAGCCCTTCCTTTCTCCTGCAGCAGGTTTTTGGAGCCCTACCTTAAAGTGCATGTGAGGTACAGATGGCACCGGGTCCCAGCATGAAGCCTTCACATTGAAGTTTTGTGCAGATCAGTAAAACTGGGAATATAATCTCTCTCTGCTACTTAGACACAATATTATACATGCAAAGATGTAAACTACTGAAGATTAAGATGTGGAAACTTACCAGTCTCTTTTCTTTGTAGAAAGAGCTGTATTATCTACCCAAAACCAGCCATCAGGTTTATATGATAAAAAACAATATTACTGGATAGGGCTATCTATTTGAGGTACATACTCCTGTGAGGAAATAAGAAAAAAAATACTTTTTTACTTAATTTTGTAGGTTCAAAAAAAGCTAATGGAAATCAAGTACTGTTAAATTGTGGTAGTAAAAAAAGAAAGAAAAGGGGTAACTTCAAAATTAGAACCTCCTAAAACCCATATCCAGTCATAATAATCAACACCTCCCATTAAGAACTATCTCTGCCCATCTGACTTGCAAGTGTGGACCGCTTATACTTGGTTCCTCCAATAGCCAGAAGGACAACAATTCTTGTTAGAGCACTGATCAACCACTTCTCCTTGCAGCAGGCAGAAGGTGGTCTCCAGAGCAGAAGATCCACGGATCATAACCACAGCATAATTCAAGAAACTCATGCCTCCTATTTCCTTAATAGTATCCTGCGTTATGATGTTCCTCACCAAAATGAATTTTCTGAATTTTGGAGACTTGAAAAAAATTACATACAGATACAAGATAAGCACAGTAGGATAGGCCTATACCAGCTTCTTCTGCTCTTTCAGCATGAAAAGGGTGGAATTCTGCGAGGAACAGAACTCCTGACTATGCTGCCAGGTCTCCTTCCGGTTTGAAAT
The DNA here is from genome assembly GCF_002925995.2 of Terrapene triunguis. Classification (NCBI taxonomy): domain Eukaryota; kingdom Metazoa; phylum Chordata; order Testudines; family Emydidae; genus Terrapene; species Terrapene triunguis. Next base: position 402,769 of record NW_020664765.1, read on the forward strand.
GTAGAAACAGGTGTTGCCTCCTGCCCATTGCCAGTTTGCGGGGCAGAGTGTACATATTGGTCCTAGAACAGAAGGAAACCATCATTCTGTTTCATCCTGAACTCTTAAGTGAAGAACACAGAACCTATAGCCATTGGCTTGAGAGGGCAAATTAATGGAGACCTGTAATGTACATGCCACTAATTCTTCATGGGCCAAATCCTGAGGTCCTTACTCAGGTTTGAGTCACTCTTTATTCAGACAATCACTCATTAAGAGCAAAAGGAGTTTGATTAAGTAAAAGCTACATAAATTCTGGGTAAAGACTTAAGGATTTGGCCCCATTTGAAGATTTTCAGAATGAGTCATATGTTATGTCACATCTTGACTGAGACCCCCATGTGACATTCCTGTGTGGCATGTGTGATGTGGATTCCTTTCACTGGTGATTTATTAGACTATGAAATACTTTCCCAAAGAAAGTGGTTGAATCTCCATTTCTTGAAATATTTCTACCTTCTTTGGACCAACCAGTAGAGAATATACTGTAGTGAACAATCCTGAACTGGCTATGTGGAAAAAGGGGAGGAAAAGAACAAAATGTGGCCTGTGCTTTAAGGTCTTCCTATCTTTCACTTTTATGATTCTACAGGTCATGAGGGAAAGTCAGAAACTGTTTAATTTGACACTTCACTGCACAACAGGTCAACGAGTCCAACGAGTTTATTGCCCATCATTATCTGTTCCCGGTGCCCATGTCTGAGGCCACCAGCTCTAGGTAGGCAATAAAATCAATTTTTGAGCATGGGAGACAGATTACCTCACCTGCTCGGTTTCCTCTATATTACTGTAGATCTCCCTACTTTTGCTTATTTTTCCCCCTACTTTCCAATACATCTCACCCATCCCTCCCTCAAATCCCACATTGTAGTCACCATAGGTTCTCAACAGACATTAATCAGTATCACTATAGGGCTCAATTACCATATGATGACAGTACTCTGGATTGAGTCTCAGTCCAGATTCTACTGGTCAGCTGCAGACTTTGCATTCATCATAGTAACTGTCAATAGTTATCCTCATTGGTAGTTTCAACAGAGAGGAGAAAGAGTAAATGATCCACATAGACTGAACTGCCCTCTCATCCCTAGAAGCAGCCCCTTGAGGACACCCTGAAAGGAAGTAGTTTATTCAGCAATCTTGCACTGTTGCTGTTCCTGATATGCCTGTTCTGGGGATTGAGGTCTTCAGTCATGATGTGCAATTTAATTAATTAATTCATAAAGAAAGAACTAACCCATTTCTGAAACAGTTTTTCTGTAAAACATGTGGCATTATGGAAGCATCAGTCACAACTCAATAGTTAAGGCTGAGTTGAGATTTACTCTGAAATTTACATAATACATGATGGTTTTGTGCATTATACAAGTCTATATTTCTCATATGGTTTTGCAGTCATCCCAAATGTGTGGCAGTAAAACATTACCACCCAAGCCTCACATCTTTCATTCAGTTCTCTTTCTGATTATCTCTCTGTCTATTTATGGATCAACTGATCAAGAATATCATTCTATCTAGAAAACATTGTATTACAAATGTATGTTCTAGCAACAACCCTCATTACCTTTCTCTTCTCCTTTCCGATAGAGGGTCTACAGGCCATCAGCCCTGTGCATAAGAACCCCATTTACCGGTATTCTTATTGTGCTCCTCCCCTTCCAAACACAAATGCTCTTGCATTTCTTGTATCCTCCTTCCCTCCTTATGGGTCTTGGACGCATGGAAAACTGAAATGCACAAAAACATCATCCAGTGAGATATTTTACAAAGCAGTTATGATGCTGCTGCACAGCATTTGCTTCTTGCCAGCATATTTATACCTGCCTCTGGAAATTTCCACCACATGCGTCTGACGAAGTGGGCACTCACCCACAAAAGCTTATGCTCCAATACTTCTGTTAGTCTATAAGGTGCCACAGGACTCTTTGTCATCATTTACATATATATCACTTTCATTTCTAGGTCACTGATCTAGATTCAGCTCAAGTAGCTACTGTATGAAAGTCACTATTATCAGTGGCCTATGTGAAATGAATGGGTGTATTTTCATTGCAGATTTTTTAGTGATACTTGACAATCTTAATGGATGCACAGTGATAGATGGGGAGAGGGCAATTTTCATGGGAAGCAAGAGTTCAGACTGTCTTGTTGGGTGGCTCCTGCCAAACAAGCACCTTTCACTAATGCTGGAATTCCCTAAGAATATTAAAATAAATAAATACTGTATCAATACTTACGCATGGCCATCAGTCCTATGACCAGCACCAGACACAGTGTGAACAAAGTCAGGGCAACTGGACACCATGTGAAGACAGGAGCAGAGAGCCCTGGGAGAAATCAACAATAGATTCAGTGCAGTAGAGAAGTGAACCCCTCTCCCTCAGTGCAGTGGTGCTTCCCATCCCGTTAGTAGCCATCTGGTTTCACTACTAAATACCTTTTTTAAAACACTTTGCTTTTCTTCACTATCAAATATTTTCAGTCACTATTTGAGTGCCAGGTTCAGCTCCAATGGAAGCTGAGAGGAAGAAAAGGGATCTGTATAGGGGGTTGTGCCTTCTCTTACATATTTGTTGTAGGTTACTGTTGGACATGAGATACTGAACTAGGTGGAAGATAAACCAGACAGGTTGAGGATTCCTATCATCTAAACATGGTGAAACCCTGGTGTAACGGGTTAGAACCCCCTTCTGGGATGCCATCTGATGTATTGGGATTTCACTGAGCCTGCCTGCTCCACTAGCCTGGGCTCCCTCTCCCAGTTTTGCTGAATTAGACTCTCCAGCCTCTGGCACGCAGGTAGGGACGCACCAGCTGTAGAATCACATAGAGTCTGCAAACAGCTCTCTATGAGAAGATTCAGCTAGGAAATCACCCAGCACTCAAGTGCAGCTCCCCTCTGGAAAGTACACTCAAAATAATATTGTCTTGTGCTGTAGAGAAATCTATTCAATGTAAGCTCATAAATTCACCCCCCCCCCCAATGTGGAGGAAGATATACACAACTTCTTGCTCCCCACCCCCCAAGTTAGAAATTGCACAAACTGAGTTTAATAATAAACAAATACAAGTTTATTAACTATAAAAGCCAGATTTCAAGTGATTATAAGGGATAGCAAACAGAAGAAAAAAAGATTACCAAACAAATAAAACAAAACACACATACTAAGCTTAAGATCTTAAAGAGACTGGTTTCAAGAATTTCTCACCCTAAATGTTGTTTTTAGGCAAGTTGCAGAGTTTCTGTAGCTTAGAGTCCCAGTTATTTCTCTTTACAGACTAGACCCCGTCTTAGTCTGGACTCAGCCCTTGCCTTTCCCACTGTTCAGTTCCTTTGTCTCTTTAGGTACTTTCAGCAGCCCTTCTTCTTACGCAGGACGACAATGAAGGGAGAGTCCAGATCAACTTACTCCCCAGCATTAAATAAGATTTATAGAAGGCGGGAATCTTTTGTTTCCCAGTCTTGACCTCCCCCTCCTTTTAGTGGAAAATTATTAGAAGTCCAAGATGGTGTTTAGTAGCAGGTGACAGGACCCTCTGACCTAGTAGTGTCACAGCTACGCCCCAGGACGCCTCTCAGGAAGAGAGATTAATATCTTCAAAGTCTTATTGTTTCTTCCTAATGGCCCATCAAGGCTGATTGCCTGTTGTCTGGTGGGTGTCTCCCAAATACATAGATAGTTGTAATTGTTACATAGTCAATATTCCTCACTTTAGATACAGAAATGATACATGCATACACATTGGATAATCACATTCAGTAAATTATAACCTTTCCAATGATACCTTACAAGACCCATCTTGCATAAAATATATTTCAGTTATGCCATATTCATACTGTAAACATATTTCCATAAATAATATGGGGTGTAATGTCACACATGGAATGTTCTGGTGATTCTCTGAATTAGAAGGGCAAAAATGACACATATCCCTTTTGTGGCAGCACCACATGTTTCTGCTCTGTCACCATTAACAGAAAAGAGAAGTGTTTGAATAAAATCTTACAAATTGGATTTAACCCATTCTGGAGGGAATGCAGAGAGCTCCCAGAATCTGTGTCATCTACAGATTCAGGCACTAATTCAGCAAAGCAGTTAATCAGGTTCTTAACTTTAAGCATGCATATAAGTCTGATTGAATTCAACAGGTCCTTGAAATTAAACACCTTCAATTGACCAGGGTAGCGTAGATTCTCCATCACTGGAAAATTTTAAATCAAGATTGGATATTTTCCTAAGAGAGCTGCTGCAGTTCAAACATGAATTACTTCAGGAAAGTCCCATGGCCTGTGTTATACAGGAGGTAAGATTTGATGACCTTAAAATGTATTAAAGTGGGACCCAAGAGAGCAGAACTTGAGGTTTAAACATACTATTTTCCATTAAAACTATATTGTCCTGCCTCTGCCACAAAGGCTCTGTGCGAAATTAACAAGCAAGCCATACCAAAATAATGAAATCTAGATCAGGGCTGGCTCCTAACTGCCAGAGCTCAATTTGGAAATCCTATGTCATGTTAGAGACAAAAAATGTCAGACTCTGTGATGCCTCAGCAATTGTCATAAATAATGCCTTCCATACTATGCATATAGATAATGATATAGAGAATACACTTTTAAAGTTTTTGGGCGATACCAAGCTGGGAGGGGCTGCAAGTGCTTTGGAGGATAGGGATACAATTCAAAATGATCTGGACAAACTAGAGAAATGGTCTGAAATAAATAGGATAAAATTCAATAAGGACAAATGCAAAGTACTCCACTTAGGAAGGAACAATCAGTTGCACACATACAACATGAGAAACAACTGCCTAAGAAGGAGTACTGCAGAAAGGTATCGAGTGGTCACAGTGGATCGCAAACCAAATATGAGTCAACAGTGTAACACTGTTCCAAAAAAAAGCAAACATCATTCTGGTTGTACCAGCAGGAGTGTTGTAAGCAAGACAGGAGAAGTAATTCTTCCACTCTACTCCATGCTGATAAGGCCTCCACTGAAGTATTTTGTCCTGTTCTGGGTGCCACATTTCAGGAAAGATGTGGGACAAACTGAAGAAAGTCCAGAGGAGAGCAACAAAAATGATTAAAGTTTAGAAAACGTGACCTATCAAGAAAGATTGGAAAAATGGAGTTTGTTTAGTCTGGAGAAAAGACTGAGGGGGGACATGATAGCAGTTTTCAAGTACATAAAAGACTGTTACAGTGAGGAGGGTGAACAATTGTTCTCCTTAATCTCTGAGGTTAGGACAAGAAGCAATGGGCTTAAACTGCAGCAAGGATGGTTTAGGTTGGACATTAGGAAAATATTTCTAATTCTCAGGGAGGCTAAGCACTGGAATATATTGCCTAGGGAGGTTGTGGAATCTCCATCACTGGAGGTTTTTAAGAACAGGTTAGACAAACACCTGTCAGGGATATTCTAGTTATTACCCTGTTTCCCCGAAAGTAAGACATCCCCCGAAAATAAGACCTACTTCCAGTTTTGCCTCTCGCTGTAATATAAGGCATCCCCCCGAAAATAAGACCTCCCCGATAATAAGGCCACCCCGGAATATAAGGCCCCGAAGCTCCAGGAAAAATAAGACCTCCCCTGAAAATAAGACCTAGCGCATCTTTGGGAGCAAAAATTAATATAAGACACTGTCTTATTTTCGGGGAAACAGGGTATCTAGTCCTGCCTTGAGTGCAGGGGACTGGACTAGATGACCAATTGTTCCTTCCAGTCCCACACTTCTATGATTCTATGTACACAGCCCCCATGCATTTTCACTGCAATTACACAACTATTTTATCAGAGGAAATACAATATAAGTATTGTATAGAAATAGATACACATTCTGCAAACACAACTATTACTCATTTACTGAATTAGACAGAATAAATTGTATATAGAGTAATTACCTATTCTAACAATGAAAGTGCAAAAAATATGCAGCAATGATACCTTGGTTGTTGCATGGAGGTATGTCAATGTTCATTGGATTTTGGTATGGCTGGTTTAAAATGGTGTATCCGTCCTCTTCCTGCACATCCGTCATTCTATTGTTCTTTTCTGGTGTATTAAATAATCCCAGTAGGAGAGAGAAACTGAGAGTCTGACTGTCCTACAGAGGACAAGCTGAAAAAGGAAGAATTACTCACTCATCAGTGTTACAACTGAACTCTTACAGGAAATATACACACTGCTAAACTTTGATTTGCTACTTCTATATTGAGAGGAAAATCCTGAACCCTCATTTTGGTTTGGGGCTAGTGCTTGTTGCCCACCAGCTCACCTGCTTCCTGCCTCCCCAGGCTCCCCAACTCTTTGGTAGCCCATCTGGTGGGGAGCATGTTTCATTCTGGAAACACCAAAATGTTCCCACGGACCATTTTCATTCTCATTCTCATTCCAATTCAGGATGAACAAAATTTCTTTCACAGAACTGAAATTCTGTTTCCTGGCCAGCTCTAGTGGGGCCTAACTATGTGACTACACAATACAGTTTTTCACCAACCCCAGCTTCATGTGTGCTCTGCATGATAGCATACAGGAGGAACCTGTGTTGAGCCATTCTCGGGCCAGTGGAGAGACAGAGTGGCGCTAAATGTGTGGCTCGACCTCTCTTTTTCCACCCCCATGCAGGGAGACAGTCCTCTGGTATTACTCTACAATTTAAGTTTTGGAGACAAGCCCACCTCTTGGTGTGATATTTGAACCCAGAAATTTAGTCATACAGCTTCAGGGCAGAAGGGACCCCTAGATCATCCAGTCTGATCTGTATAACACAGGGCACCAACACCTCCCAGCAACCCACACACTAACCCCAACAACCAGAATTAGACTTCAGTATTACAGACTTTAGGAGAGTAAATTCATTTTGTGGTCTAGTGTTGAGAATCTCATCATGGACTGAGCCTGGCATGCCCCTTGTACTGTTCTTCATCTGAGCTTTCAGCACCTTTAATGTCTGCCAAACATTTCAAATCCCAATAACAGAACAAGCACATCTCATTCATCTCAGAGCCAGGTTAATTTTCGTTCTCTGCCTCTTCTTTAGCCATTTAGTGCTGGGAATGCCGGCTTTGGTGTCTACCATCTTCAGATGAAAGACTGCAGATGAGAATGGCTGCTGAGACTATTTTATATCTTTGTGCAGGCAGTGTCTGCTGGCTAGGTGTAATCTCATCTTTCCAAGTGCACCTTCTTATTGTTTAAAGATATATTTATATTTAATAGTGTAAATATGGAAAAGTAATTGGATTTAAATGAAAAAGATAAAAGATTACACTAACCCTTGATTGTAAGACAAAGATACAAATTATTGCTGGTTGAAATGTTTTGTTCAATTTTCTTTTCAGAAAAAAATGATCCCTGTTTTGAAAATGAATTTTTTGGTAAAAACAAACATTGTGGATTTTCTGAATTGTTTTTGTTTTGCAAAAATTTTCACCAGCAACCATGTTTTGACTTGTGTTTATTGTTTTGGTTTAGTTTAGGAGCTGTTTTTGGTTGTTTGCATTGCTAATTTTGATGAATCACTTTTCGGTTTTTCAAAAATTAAACAAAAATCTATTAAAGACGTTGAACATTGAACTTTTGAAAATTATGATAAAAAAATTGGGAGAAAAAACCCTGAGACCATTTAGACAACTCACACAATGAAACTGTCTATGAAATTTTTACATATATTCTTTAACCAGCTGTGGTAAAAATGAACCAATCCACACCGGGCCAGTCTCTGAGATGGCACCTTTGTGCCACTCCACTTATGTGAAGACACCATAAAAACTTCTTAAACTGTGCAGCTGAGGATTCCCCTGGCTTTAGGGAATCTCTGGTAGACACAGCTAATGTAACCCTACAGCCAGTCCCACACCATCCTCTCACACTCCACCTGGCTGGGGATTGTGTCAGGTGTGTGCCTGAGGGACGGGGCACTTGGGCAATGCCTCACCTACCAAATGACCCCTGTGGGGCAGTTACTAAACAGGCATAATTTAGAGCAATCCTAAGAGTGCTCTAACTTGTACTGGAAGCCTAAAAGGCCCCTCATAGCCCCATGGATTAATTCAAGCCCCTGTGTATAATTTGCTTTTCCTGCCTCCCCAGGGTCCTCTGTGTCACAAGTAAAGAACTTGAAGCTCTCTCTATGCCTGTCTCTTTTCTTTTTTCATTTGTTTGTTTTGGTTTTTTTTTGCTGTTATGCTCATCCAGTCCAGGGCCGGCTCCAGCATTTCTGCCGCCCCAAGCAACAACAAAAAAAAGCCGCGATCGGCGGCGGCAGTTCAGCGGCAGGTCCTTCGCTCCTAGAGGGAATGAGGGACCTGCCGCCCCCGAATTGCCGCTGGTGCCGCCCCTCTCCCTTGGCCGCCCCAAGCACTTGCTTGTTAAGCTGGTGCCTGGAGCCGGCCCTGATCCAGTCCCTACCTTCAGGCCCCAAATTGCTGTCACTTTAGGAACCCATCATTGTTGTCTCTTACTTGGCCAGAAATCTCACTGCTGAGAGATATGAGACACTCCCACCTTCTACGGGACGGGGTAGATGGCCTCTGCCACAGTCCAATGACTCCACCGACCAATCACAGGGCTGCACAGAACCTGCACGGGCTGCACGGAACCTGAGGAGGTCATCTAGTCCATCCTCCCACACAGAGGCAGCGTCAAGTAAACCTAGACTATCCCTGACTGTGTTTGTCTAATGTGGTCCTAAGAACCTCCAGAAAAGGTATTCCACAACCTCTAGGTAACCTGTTCAAGTGCATAACTCTCCTTAGAGTTGGAAGGTTTTTCCTACTATCTAACCTGAAGTTCTACTGCTGCAAACTAAGCCAATTACTTCTTGTCCTACCCTCAGTGGACATGGAGAAAAATTAATTAATGGGAATTGAACCCTGATCTTCAACTTTGTCATATAGAGTGCTAAACAACGCCCTTAGGAGACGAGTGACATTATTATTTATTATTTATTTTGTGGTAGCACTCAAAGGCCTCCATCTGAACTGAGGCCCCATTGTGCTGGTCACTGTACCAACGTACAATGAAAGACAGTTTGTGCCCAAAGCATTTATAATCTATACGAAAAGCAAGGCATCACAGCAGGTCATAGTTTGTAACAGGAGGTCAAGGGTGTGTGAGAAGACAAGAAACGGTAAATTAAACACATGGTTACATAGACAAAATAAATAGATGATCCAAAGTGAAAGTGACTCAGGGATGAATCTTTGATTGTCCATCTGACAGTTGTTCCATAGTTTGTGTGAAACGAGTTAGGGAGTCTCAGTCCAGTTCTTAACAGAAAAATGTCCACATTAAAACAGGACACCATTGTAATTTGCTTTAATTAACCACCTTGCTGTGTCATCTTGAAAGCTAGTAAAAGAACTGAATGCATCATGGAAAATGAATGCTCTTGCACCTCACCTCCATTTGTATTCCCATCTTACACATAGGAGATTGTTTCTCTGATTGCCTGGCTAAGGGCCCCAGACTCTTTGTTTATGGTTGCTTAAGAGAGGGAGGGATATTGCATAGTCATTGGACTATAAGGTGGATAGAAAGCTGGCTAGATTGTCAGGCTCAATGGGTAGTGATCAATGGCTCGATGTCTAGTTGGCAGCCGGTATCAAGCGGAGGGCCCCAGGTTTTGTTCAACATCTTTATTAATGATCTGGATGATGGGATGAATTGCACCCTCAGCAAGTTCGCAGATGACACTAAACTGGGGGAAGAGGTAGATACACTGGAGGGTAGGGATAGGGTCCAGAGTGACTAGACAAATTGGAGGATTGGTCCAAAAGAAATCTGATGAGGTTCAACAAGGACAAGTGCAGAGTCCTGCACTTAGGATGGAGGAATCCCATGCACCGCTACAGACTAGGGACCGAATGGCTAAGCAGCAGTTCTGCAGAAAAGGGCCTGGGGATTACAGTGGATGAGAAGATAGATATAAATCAGCAATGTGCCCTCGTTGCCAAAAAGCTCAATGGCATATTGGGCTGTATTAGTAGGAGCATTGCCAGCAGATCGAGGGAAGTGATTATTCCCCCCTATTTGGCACTGGTGAGGCCACACCTGGAGTATTGTGTCCAGTTTTGGTTCCCCCACTACAGAAGGGATGTGGAAAAATTGGAGAGAGTCCAGTGGAGGGCAACAAAAATGATTAGGGTGCTGGGGCACATGACTTACGAGGAGAGGCTGAGGGAACTGGGCTTATTTAGTCTGCAGAAGAGAAGAGTGAGGGGGGATTTGATAGCAGCCTTCAACTACCTGAAGGGGGGTTCCGAAGAGGATGGAGCTAGGCTGTTCTCAGTGGTGGCAGATGACAGAACAAGGAGCAATGATCTCAAGTTGCAGTGGGGGAGGTTTAGGTGGGATATTAGGAAACACTATTTCACTGGGAGGGTGGTGAAGCACTGGAATGGGTTACCTAGGGAGGTGGTGGAATCTCCATCCTTAGAAGTTTTTAAGGCCCGGCTTGACAAAGCCCTGGCTGGGATGATTTAGTTGGCGATGGTCCTGCTTTGAGAAGGGGGTTGGACTAGATGACCTCCTGAGGTGTCTTTCAACCCTAATATTCTATGATTCTATGTTGTGCCCATTCTGGGATAAAGGATTTACAGCCTTATTTACCGTTATTCTTATTCATCGTCATTCTTCTGAAACACAAACTCTCATTTTTTTCAAACTCTTTGAGCAATTGCGGTTAGTGGCTTGCATATCTTTGTGGTCCAAGGTGGGGCTTTCAGTTCCCTCCCCAAAGGCTCGGAAACCTGAAATGAACTAAAATACCTTCCAGAGCAAGATTATGGTTTTGATCTTTTAGCTATTGTTATGTTATTCATTCTTTTTTGTGTGCATCCACGGTAGGTGTGTGAGTACACGTGTGCATTTTGCATTGCAAAACTTAAAGGCTAGGAGAAGATGAAGAAAAATACCAGTAGATGCAGCCAGCTCAGGTCACTACTTACTGAAAGTAGTTACCATCACGCTTTTTCATGGCCTGTGGGAAGTAAGTTGGTGAGTTTTAAGTGCAGAATCTAGTGATCTTAAATGATCTGTGGTGAGACACTTGGGGTTTTGAGGGTGGGGTGTGTGTGTGTGCCTGTTGGAAGACTGATCTGTCTTTAGTGTATTGGTTCTGTGGATATTTAGAGGGTAACACTTTCCATGGGGCTACCAGACCAGCACATTTCACCAGCATTTGAATGCCCTAAAAATCTAGAAGTAAATACAACAAGTCTCAGTACTTACACAGGACCAGCAAGGCTACCAGCTCTATGAACAGCACCGTGTGTGCACAGTGTGAGCAAACCGGACATCATATAGGCAGGGAGCCCTGGGAGAAACCAAGAATGGATTTGGTGATAAAAAGAAGCGCACACACATATCTCCATGTAGTGGCACCTGCTATCTGCTATTGGCAGCCTTTTGGTCACTTTTAAATTATTATTTAAACAATGTTTTTTTTTTTCCCAATGACAAATATTTATAGTGACAAAATGTTTTGAGATTCTGGGTTGAAACACAAAGAGGGAAGAAATACATCTTGAAAAGCAAAGGTAGATAAACATTAATCGTTTTGTGAAGAGCTCTCTATCTATGGATGTTTTTATACTGCACTCATCTTCATAGGCTCTGTGACTATAAATAAATACCACACTACCTGGGAATAATATTATCAAGATGTATAAGAATAACTTCTACAGTGGCATTAACTATGGCTGTGGATCCTCATGATTGTAAAGAGACTGCCATCTGCAGGACAGAAGAAAATCCCTCCGCAGAACTCCAGGATAGTGCATAATAAGATTAATGAAGCCAATGAAGGGATACAAAGAGAGGGACGATGTGGTCAGAGTAATGAACAAGAAAGATTATCCCAAGAGAAGCATATTGAATGGGCTTGAGCAGTCAATTCTTCCTGTATAGCATCTCTAAATATGGCCTTTCCCCTACATCCAGACTGCTAGGATAAATTTAAGAGTGACTGCTATAGGACTAAGAGATTTTGCCCATCTAGAAATATAAGAATATTCCACCTAAATACAAGGATGGAAATCCCTATGAACTCAAGTCTTAATCCTTTAGAAATATGAAAGATTCTGATATATCTGACATCAAATATAATTCCGTTTAATTGGGAAAACTGACAACAAATACTAATTAATATATTGATGGTTTATTTTTACTGTAATAAAACCATTGAAATTAGAGCTGGAAAAGCTCCTGCATATGCTCAGAATCTAACCAATTGCCATATGTGAGTTCAGGAAGGAATTTTTCCCCAGGTGAGACTGGCAGTGACCTTGGGGATTTTTCACCTTCCTCTGCAGTGTGGGGTGCTGGTCCCTTGGCAGGATCTATTCCCTGCCATTTCAAGGGCCTCAGGTACTGCTGCACCTCATTCCCTCCTATTCTCTGCCTGAGGCACATAGTAGGTTAGTCTCTCAAGGGCTGTAATACTTTGGTCTAATTTCAGTTGTTGGGTTAATGTGTGAGTGCTGGGTAGTATTGCTGGCCTGAGATATGCAGGAGGATGGTGTAGATGATCTGGTGGTCCATTCTTGCCTTAAACTCAATGAGTCTAAAAAGCCAATGCATGACGGATTTATTTATTGTGTAATTTAGAAAGTACTCTCCATACAAAGTCTCCAAATGCATGTGCTCCTGTTAATAGAAGATGTGGGTTTTAAGCAAAAGGAAAAAATATAAATTACACTTCAAACTACTGAACTCCCTTTTGAGCAACAGCCTGAAGAAAGAGATGGGCCCAGCCCTATACACTAAATATCAACAAATTCTGGTTTTGTTGAACCAGCATGAGAAGTGAATTACAGAGTCCACGAACTTCCACTAGGAACATCCTGCCTCCATCCAGACATTTTAACCTCTAGCTCCTCAACTGGCCTCAACTGCTTGTGATGGTCCATAGCAGATGAAGGTTGCTATAAAGAGCTAGGAACATCCCCACTTCATTTTTGCTCTCTCTTTTCAACCTGCTTTTCCAGACTGGTAATAGAGCCAGTGCAGAGCAGAACTGGCTAAAAAAGGACTGGCTGAGAAGGGTGAGATGAGGAACTGTTTGTGTTTGTTTTACTTATCTTTGAACAATAAACCTACTTAATAAACCTACTTAAAGGAAACTGGGGGGGGGAGGGCAGTGTATGCTTGGAAACTGGGGAGAATCCCTCCCTTGTGACATATGGTGTAGAATGTGGGCACTTTGACTGTGCCCTGATATAAGGGGAGCGTGAGGTGGATCTTTGGTGCCCAGTGATGAGGGGTAAAGGCGAGATGGCAGGATCCCATGGTCCATCCTTCTGTGCAGGAAGGAACCTGCAGATGTGGGATGCAGTGAAGAGAAAGATGAGCCTCATTTGATGGATGGAGGATAAGGGAAAATGGAGGTGGTGATGCACCTGTTAGTAACAAAGGAGCTGCAGCAGATGGCCATGATACAGCAGCAACAAGAACAACAGCAGCAGACTCAGGTTCTGTTCATGCAATTGATGGAGAATCAGCAGAAGTCACAATTTGCCACATGACAGAGTTGGTTAGAAATCCACTTTCAATAACAAGAGATGTTGCAGAAATGGCTGGGCCAAAGGATGCCAGGCAACAGAGTCAGTGATAGAACCATGGGCTAGTTGGACCTGGGCCTAGCAAAACTGTGATGGGAAGATGACCCAGAGGCCTTACTCCTAACATATGAGAGAGTGGTGAGGGCACTGAGCTGGGAGGAGTCAACATGGATGCCCCGCCTAGCACTGATACTGAGAGGCCAGGCAAAGGCAATTTACTGAGCAGTAAGTGATGAACAAGTGAGTCCCTATTTGGCAGTGACAGCAGTCATTCTGGACCAACTAGGGTTGACTCCAGAGGCATTCAGACACCAATTTTGAGTGGAGCACAACCAAGGGTAGTGTCTCAGAAATTATGGGACCTTGTGGCTCAGTCCCAAGACCAACTCGATAGAGTGAATCATGGGACAAATTGTCTTGGAGTAGTTCTTAAAACTTCTACCCTTGGGAGCCCAGAGCTTGGTAAGGCGCTTTCAGCCACCCTCAGTGGAGGAAGCTTTTGAATGAGCAGAGGCCTTCTTTGAGGCCAAAAAGAGGTAGATGAACGGCTGGGGCAGTATGGCAGAGGGTGACCCAGGGAAGTTCCCACAGGGAAAAGACCTCATGTGGCCAAAACTTGGGGGATACACAAGAGTTACAGGGGGCCCAGGTAATCCCACATCTTACTGGAAACACTTGTGGGGATGGTGGGGGGCCACGTGGTGTGTTTTAATTGTGGCCAGCCTGGGCACATTAGATGAGAATGTCCAGTCATGAAGTGTGTTCTCCGAAACTGTTACCTGAGCAGGACCAGGAGCCAGGGTCTACTCAGAAAATTATGGCAGGGCTCAGTTGTATATGGTACCAATTATGTTGCGAGAAGCAGTGGTCATGGGACTTGCAGATTGGGGTTATTGGTGTACTCTTGTCTGGGAAGGTGAGGCAAAGGTAAACAAGTTAGACCAACATCTTCTGGTACATGTCTCATGTTTCCATGGTGAGTCCCATGTCTACCCCACAGCAGAAGTTGACCTGGAGGTGCACTGCTGGAGAGCTTGGTTGTGTGTTGGGGTGGTCAAGGATCTACCCAGGCCTATAATTCTGGGGACAGATGGGGTGGGTTTCTGGGACCTCATGTACTGGGAATTAGAATGGCAGGACAGGGCAGGTCTGGGGTCAACTGGAAAAGGAAGTAAGGTGGCTGGAAGCTCAAGTAAGGACAACAAAGGGAGTCTGAGAGGGGATGATCGTGATCTCCCAGGGCTGGTGGGAGCAACTTAAAAATATGTCTAAAAAGTTGAGGGAGTTAAGCACCTCATCGGAAAAGATTATTAGTCAGTTAATAGGTTTAGAACAAGAATTAGACTGGGTTCAGATGGAGACTTAGAAAGAGAAACACCGATGCTTAATCCTGAAGCAAGAATTGGCTTGGCTTCAGAAAGAGAGAAGAACCAGGGAATGGTGGCTTGTGGAAACCAAAGTCTCAATCCTAACAGGGTACTACAGAGCCCCAGACTGGCTTCCAATTAAGCAAGGTAGTGTGGGGACCCAGACAGCGCCACGCCAACAAGAAGAAGCCCAGATAAGGGTCTCTGGGTGGAAGCAGGGCTCCAGAGCAGGTAGGGATTCAGGGAATACCTGTTTTATGGGTCTGTCCTGGGCACCGGGGAGCTTGCAGAATGATTACAAGTGGTAGTGTGATAAATAAAGTGTGTGTGGGGGCGGGAGGGGGGAGCTCCCTTTTGTGTACACCCACCCAGCCAGTTAGCTATAAAGTCCCTCTCGGTGGCTGCTTGCTTTATCTGTAAAGGATTAAAAGTCCCCAGGTAAAGAAAAGGGAGTGGGCACCTGACAAAAAGAGCCAATGGGAAGGCTAGAACTGTTTAAAATGGGAAAAAAGTGTTCCCTTTGTCTCTCTGTTGTTCTCTCTGGGCTAGAGGGACAGAGCAGCAATCCTGTAAGCAGCTTTAAGCCAGGTATGATCATAAATCATCAGATCATACCTAGAACTACTTATCTGAAACGTCAAATGTGTAAGATCAGAATGTTTAGCTAGACGCGATCAGGTTTATTTCTGTTTATTTTTTAAGGCTTGTGGATCTCTTCTGTGCTAACCCCAGAGGCTTTTGTTTGCTTGTAACCTTTAAGCTGAACCCCCAAGAAAGCGATTCCAAAAATTAAGCACCCAAAATAGCTCTTTTAAAATCTAGCAAAAGCCTAAGTTCCAGATGTATTTTCTTCCTTTTTGTTTTTAATAAAATTTACCTTTTTTAAGAACAAGATTGGATTTTTGGTGTCCTAAGAGGTTTGTGCATGTGGGTTGATTAGCTGATAGAAAACAAAGGAAACTAGCTGTGGCTTTCTCAGCTCTTCCCCGGAGGGGTGTGTGTGAAGGGGCTTGAGGGTACCCCACAGGGAGGAATTCCCAAGTGCTCCTTCCTGGGTCCAAGGGTGTTTTTTTTTCCTTTTGCATTTGGGTGGTGGCAGCATTTACCAAGCCAAGGTCAAAGAAAAGCTGTAATCTTGGGAGTTTAATACAAACCTGGAGTGGCCAGTATTAATTTTTAGAATCCTTGCGGGCCCCCACCTTCTGCACTCAGAGTGACAGAGTGGAGATTCAGCCTTGACAGGTGGAAAGTAAGTTACAGTACCTCAAACATGAGAAAGGGCAACTGGTGAGATATCTTTGTCTTACTCAGGAGGAAAGAGGTCCTCCAAGTCCAGGCGGAGAAAATGAGACTGTGTATTGACTGTGCCCGGTGAGGCTAACTATGTGACCCTGACCCCATTAAATAGGGCTCAGAAGGACAAGGATTAGGAGTTTGTTCCAGTTAGATTGTATTTGGGTCTATGGGACTTCAGGAACCCTCTGTGATATGTCTGAGTTTGTGTGTAATGTTAAATTTTTATGGAATGCTTGTGTTATGGTAAATGAGTGCCGGGAATGTTTTGATTGGTTTGGGAAAATTTGGGATCCACTTTGGATGGAAGGCCCTGGAGTATTATTAGGAATGTTTTCTGAAATTTGTCTGTGATAAATGTATTTTGCCTTGGGAGGGATTGTAGGCCTTGCTGGAGCCCTAGGCATAAGAGTGTGAACCACAGGCTGTGAACCAGAGTAGGCCTGGTCTTGGCAAAACAACACCACCCCATTAGATACTGGCTAACCAAATACGCACATTCCTGACCAGAGAGGATGACACAAGAACACCCACAGTTCTCAAGTTCTACATAAACAGATTCTTAAGAGATGGTACAGGAACACGCTGACCCCTCGTAAGATAAGGAGGAGATGACAGGATAATGGATAAGGATGTTTTGTTTGAACTAGCAGGTACAAGGAGAAGGGTGGTAACTAGCAATGTCTGGAGTGTAATACAGAACTTATTTGTATCAGTGTATAAAAGGAGAAGACGTAGGCGTGGCACCTATTTCCAGCGTAGGGGGCAGAGTACTGGTGCACTGACTGAGCTGGTTCCATTCTCACAGGCACACGTGTTAGTGTACCTGTAGCTCCTATGGGGGGCTAGTACCATGTTTTGTCAACAATAAACCTGGCAAGCACCTTCACCACCAAACAAAGCCCGTGGTCTTGCTTATGAATAACATCAAGGTCTGCTGAATCAACACACTCCACTCTCTGCTAGTGCAGCTGACATTGGAGCGCCAAAAACAGCAACACCGGCAGCAGTAACAACATTCCACAGCACTAGCAACAACAGGGCTCAGAGTAGCCCCAGGAGGCATTTCACAGGTCAAAAGAGGGGAGAGGTGTGACAAGGTAAGTAGACCAGACTCAGTCCCTGTGTCAGGGCAGGTAGCCCAAGTGAGCCAATTAAAGGGGGCAGGGCTGCAGTTGAGGCTATAAAAACCTGCCAGAAGGCAGGAAGAGGAGATGGGTGTGGAATGGAGGCTTTAAATTCTCAATTGACAAAACTAAAGGACTGAAATTTCCTTTAGTTTTGTCAATTGATAATTTTTTTAAAAAAGATTGTAAATATGGACAGAAAATAAGTACAATTGAAAGCTTCAATTTTTTAGGTGTGATACTTGATAGCAAGCTCACTTGGAAGGACCAAATTCAAAATATTAGAGATAAGTGTAAAGCACAAACCACTTACTTAAAAGTATTTCTGGAACCTCCTGATGTGCACATAAGAAAGCAGTGGTAATGCCATTCAAAACACTAATAAGACCAATGATTGAATGTAGGTGCCAGGCTTTCAGTTTGGTTTCAAAAATGAATTTGAGAAAGCTTGACTCACTCCAAACTCAGGTGTTGAGAAATGCATGTGGTGCCTTCATAACAATGCTACTGTGTGTACTGAAGATGGCTGCAGGTAAAATGCCTATTGCTTTAAGAATGAAGCTTTTATAGACAACCTTTTGGGCTAAAGTTACTGGAAACAGTGAAGATGGAAACAATAAGCTAATGTATGATGAGTGCTAGGAATTAAGTGGTCAATGTGTAGATCAAAACCTCAAAATACCTCATGTAAGTAGAGTTAAACCATGGACAAAGGATCTCAGTGAAAAGAAAAACCTGCAAGAGGTTAAAAATACATAGCTTTGGGAAAATGCATCGTAATTGGAAAAATATACCTCCTGAGATAGATAAACTCCACCAGAGAGGTCCTTTGGGGCCATCTGCCTGTCCCAAGTCAGGATAAAGGAGGAGGGTTGGGCGTGGGGCTAGCAACTCCACCCCGTAAAAAATCAACTTGCTACAGAAACGCCAACAATAGAGATAACAGAGACTTTTAGCCTGGAAAAAGAAGGGTCTTCAACTCGAAGACGCATGACGCTGGGTGGTGAAAGTCGTGAGGAAGCCACTAAGCCGATTACCCTTCTTGCAACCAGGAGGATTACCATCGGTACATGGAACGTGAGGACCATGTACGAGTCAAGAAAGACGGCGCAGGTCGCAGCAGAGATGAGGAGCAACAACCTGACCCTACTAGGCATTAGCGAGACAAGATGGACGCAAGCAGGACAGAGACGACTGTTGACAGGAGAGCTGTTGCTGTATTCCGGACATGAAGAGAGCGACGCACCCCACACACAAGGAGTAGGCAGACACCATCAGCAACATCTACCTCTTGGAGAGGACCCGTCAACTTCCAGCAGAGGAAGAAATTAGAAGGAGAAGGTGGGGTTGGATAGGACACACACTACGCAAGCAGCCAACCAACATCACTAGATAGGCATTGTGGTGGAACCCCCAAGGCAAGCGGAAAAGAGGCCGTCCAAGAAACACCTGGCGACGCGACCTTCAGGCTGATAGCATAAAAATGGGCTATACCTGGAACCAACTAGAGCAAATGGCCCAGGATAAAGGACTCTGGAGATCTGTGGTTGGCGGCCCATACCCCGATTGGGGTGACGGGCATGAGTGAGTGAGTGAGATAGATATAGAACTGCATAATGAAATTAAAAAGAGGTAAGGGAGTGTTAAATGTACAAGATATAGCAAATCAATGTGCTTGTGATAAGTAGGGATGCTACTGCCAAATGTATACCAATAGTTCCAAAATGTAAGAACAGGAAGAGTGGGAACAGCATTCTGCATTCCTTCGCTTGGAATCAAGACAACTGTAAGGCTATCAAATTTTGTATGTATTTTGTTAGCTGAATGAGCAGGGATAATACTGGCATTGAACTGGGGCATAGATGTGTGCCCAGCCACTGTCTGATTGCTTATCAGGATTACTGGCAGTCAAAAATGGCACTTCAGATAGCAGAAATAATATACGTAATGAAATGTTACTGTTGACAACAGAACTGATGCAGCTGGGTGTAATCATAGTAATAGCAAGGGTCCCAGCACATGTAGGGATAGTGGGCAATGAGCTGGCAGATAAAGTAGCAAAACTGCTGTCAAGTACAAGGAAACTGATTTAGAGATTTCTTTGAATAAACTGGAGTTCAAAAAAATCTCAAAAAGAAAGGAATGGCAACAAGTAAGAGCAAAAGAAACAAAGTGGAAAATACTGATGTACGCCAAGACACAGACAAAAAGTGAAGGGGGCCTAGTTAGAACTTAAGTGACTATTTAAACTACAATGGCCAGTTAGTTTCTAAAAAAAATAAAGATGGATTATGTGGGAGGTGCAAGGTCCCGGAAACAGTTGATTATCTTCTTTGGGAGTTCAAAGAGTGTACCATTGAAAAGGGGTATTTATATGAAAAATAGAGGCCTTAAAATACCTAAATTTTCACTGCAACTCCCAGTAAGAGCATCAGAAAAAGGAGCCCTATAAAAAAGCAATATTGCAATTCTTTAAGAATGCTGGGGTCGGTGAGAAACTTTAATTATTGAATTATCTGTGGTGGCCAGTGCCTGGAGGTTATAGACTCTGCTTTGCCATAAAACACAAGAAGAAGAAGAAGAGGAAGAGGAGGAGAAATGATTGGGGCAGGCTAAATCTGAAGAGAGGAGTCACAGAGGAGTGGAGCTAACTCCTATAGTGGGCCTCTGGAGCAAGGGGTCAGTGCCCAGGAAGGTTGCCCTGAACCTGCTGTTCAAGAAGGGTAACGGAGCCAGTAAGAGCAGAGCTGGCTGAATAAGGACTGGCTGAGAAGGGTGAGCTGGGGACCTGTTTGTTTTGTGTATGTCTGAACAATAAACCTATTTAAAGGAGCCTGGGCAGGACAGCGTATGCTTGGAACCTGCGGAGAAGCCCTGCCCTGTGACAGTCATCTGGGAATATCTCACCAAATCAATTTCATGCCATTGCAGGGGCCTTGGTGCACTTCGGTCCTACCTATTTTCTCCCCATGGCACACAATAGTCCAGTCTCCTGTGGTCTGTAATACCGTGGTCTAATTTCGGTTGCTGGATTTAGTCTTTGGGTGCTGGTGACCTGTAATAAGCAGGTGGTCCGATTAGAAAAATCTTATGATCTCTTATGATCCCTTCAGTAGGTGTGATTATTAGACTCTGGATTTGATATTTTTGCATTTGACCTTTGGCATAAATTGATAGTTGTAATTAGGACCGACACTGTTGAAAATTTTCCATCAAGACTGTTTGACAGAATATTTTGTTTTCTACTAAACATGAAAGCATCTGCTTTCTTCTGAAAATTTCAATTTATTTTGTTGATAAACTGAACTCCCAAAAAGCTAAAGTCTTCTGGTTTTGGCTGAAACCCCCCACCCCCCAACATTGCCTCAGGAGAATTATAGGTTATCTTGTCTGATTCATCACCTCTCCTCCTCAAGACAGAAAACCCTGGTGTGTAACAGTAGATGTAGTCTGAACAGACAGCCCATCACATAAAGGAGAATGGGAACATGATGCACCCAAACTGCAACTCCCTTGAGAGATGGAGTGGCTTTCCAAATAAAAATATTTTTGTTTTCAGTTTGTAGCTAACAATTTGGTCCATGAAGGAAAAAAAAAATTCCAACCAGTTGTAGTTGTAATGCTTCTACCATTCTGTAACATTATGTTCTGATGCAGTGATATGCCTCTTTGAATAAACGTTAAAATGCAGGAAAACATGATCTTGAAGGGCAGGTTTTAACAGATAAATGTACAATTATCAAAGTTAGAGAGTGGTAGTATTAGCAAAACAACATAGTTAATGCGATTTTTTTAAAAGTATATCTAACTATAAATATGAAGGAGATGAGAACTGGGATACAGAGCCTTTCACCAGTCTGAATACAGCAGAGGTTGCTAATAATTGAAGAAATGTTATCATTGATGGCTACTGTGGAATGGGCTGGTGGGTTTTAAGTAGAGATGTTAGTGATCCTATATGATCTCTGCTGAAACACCTTGGTGGGGAGCAATATGTGTTGGAAACCTGAACTACCACTATACTTATTGTATTGTTTCTGTGGGTATACAGAGGGCATCAGTCTCCAGGGCCTGCCAAACTAGTATCTTTCACCAGTGCTGGAATGCACTAACAAAACTAATACAGTAAGCCTCAGTACTTACACAAGACCACCAGGGCTACCAGCCCTATGCACAACACCAGGCACAGTGTGGGCAAAATCATGTTCCAGGTTTTAAGCAGACTAGGTGAGGACAAAATCAGTCTCCAACTTCCAAGATAGAATAATTGCATAATGAGGTCCATTATGTATGCAACCATATACAGTGCACCAATTATTGTGGTGCACAGAGGACTTTATAGTGGGTTATACCTTATTCTAACAAATATTCTCAGACAGAATACAGTAACTCCCCACTGAACGTCCTCTCGCTTAACGTTGTTTCAGTCTTAAGTCCCTGCTCAATTACAGAACATGCTCCATTTAAAGTTGTGCAATGCTTCGCTATAACGTCATGTGGCTGCCTGCTTTGTCCACAGCTGGCAGCCCCCCCTCCCATCAGCTCCCCTACGCCCCGCCCCATAGCGCCTCCCTCCCACTGGCAGACCCTGTGGATCAGTGCCTTCCCCTTCCTCCCTCCACCTCCTGCCCGTGGCAATCAGCTGGCTTGAGGTGTTCAGGAGGGAGGGGGGAAGAGCGAGGACTCGGCACGCAGGCTCCCTCTCCCTCCCCGCCTCCTGAACGCCGCAAACCAACTGATTGCCATGGGCAGGAAGCAGGGGAGGGAGGGGGGAGCCTGCACGCCGAGTCCTCACTCCTCCCCCCTCCCTCCTGCCCCCTGAACGTCACAAGACAGCTGATTGCCGGAGGGAGGGGGGAGGAGCGAGGATGCGGCGCACCTCCCCCCTCTCTCCCCTGCCTGTGGCAATCAGCTGGCTGCGGTGTTCAGGAGGCAGGGGAGGGAGGAGGAGCCTGAGCGCCGTGTCCTCGCTCCTCCCCCCTCCCTCCTGAACTCTGCAAGCCAGCTGATTTCCACGGGCAGGAGGCAGGGGAGGGAGGAACGAGGATGTGGCATGTGGAGAGGCAGGTTAAGGGTGGGGGCTTGGCGGAAGGGGTGGTGTGGGCAGGCCGAGGGTTGATCCCCCCGCCCCTGGTACCTGCAGAGTAGGGGAAGCTGCTTCTGCTGCTGCGCAACGTGCTTCTCCTAGCCTATAGCACCTTCAGCCTCCTTGCCTGCCTCATAATCTCCAGTGCCAGTGGGCTGTGCCTGTGTGGGGTAAGGCGGGGGCACCTCCCAACTATAGTACTGTACCGTATGGCAAAAAAAAAATTCCCTAGAACCTAACCCCCCCATTTACATTCATTCTTATGGGAAAATTGGATTCGCTTACCATCGATTCACTTAAAGTCGCATTTTTCAGGAACATAACTACAATGTTAAGTGAGGAGTTACTGTATCAGATGTGATGGAACACTGGCCCATTTTAGTTTGGCAATCCAATAATCCTGGAGATAAAATCTGGTAAGAGAAGAGAGAGAACCACCCACCCCTCACTTGCCTGTACTATGTGTTTTGTAAAGGAACCACTGATTAGACAAGAATCACTTTACTTACATTACCACAGTCTGGGAACATGGTGCTTTATTGACCTACAGAACAGTGAGATAGGGATACACATTAACTAAACAGAAAATAAGGGAGAGGTGGAATATGGCTCCAATCCATAATACTGAGTAACCTAGTTAACCCTTGATGATCACTTTACTTCAAGAACAAGGAATAGAAACACTAGAAGTCCATGGCCCATAAGCAAGAAAGCTTTTTATTCACTATGGGTAAGTGAGTAACTGCATTTTTCAAGCCCTGCATTATTAAATGGTATTATCCTTCCTTTTCTCACGTGATCTTAAGAAACAAAGTTGACCAAAATAATAAAATCCTGATCAGGGCTGGATTCTACTTTCCAGATTTGGGAACCCCACACATC
>NW_020664765.1:426226-445680 GCF_002925995.2 Terrapene triunguis
CATGGTAGTATGCAAATATTACTCATTTCCTTTGTTGCCTGAAGTCCATGGGCTGAGACTAGAGATCTGGACTACAAATTTAAAATGATATATCCTTCCTCATCTTCCATATCCAACACTTGGCTGTTCTTTCCTGGGATAGTCATCTCCAGGGGCAGGGACACCCTGACTGTCCTGTAAGGCTCATGCCGAGAATGGAAGCATTGTTCATTGCAGCGTTTCCACAAAACCCACACAGGAAATTGGCACTGTGCTAGTCTGAGTACGCACAGAAAAGGGATTTGCAGCTTGAAGAATTAAAGTGATACCGTCTAGGCTAGAACCTTCTTTCCTTCTCCCTGTATTTTAAGTCCATGTAATTTGAAATGTGCAATTATGTGTCTGTATAAAGTTAAGCAAACATTACATTATGTGTCACCTTTTATCTAGGCATCTCAGAGCTCTTAACAAAGGTAGGTCTCATTAGCCATGTTTCACAGCTGGGAACATTGAGGCACACAGAGCTGAAGAGACTTAGTCAGAATCTCACCGTGAGTCAGTGGCAAAGCCAGGAACACTGTCCCAGCCTTCACTTCAGTATTCACTGACACTATCCACCAGACCACAAAGGCTCCTTGTTTATATCTATTTTAAATTTTAACAGAATACAAGGAGGGTGTGATGGTGCCCTTCTTTAAAGTTATTCCATCTTTTATGCTCACACTATAACTGCCATCCCCTATGTGGTGCTGTCACATGCCCAGGCCACATCCCAGTTTCCCTTTGCTGTTATAACTCAATCCTGAGTGAAACTTTTACTTTTAAGAGCCCCTCCAGAGGATTTTATTCATTAATAACAGAAACTAATACAAAGAAACAGTTTCAGTCTCCAGTCCATCTCATCAGACTGGTTCATCGCTTGCTAGAAACTGTTCCCATTCCCTAGGGTTACCATATTCAAACATTTAAAAAAGAGGACACTCCACGGGGCCCCGGTCCCGCCCCCGGCCCCGCCCCAACCCCACCCCTTCTCCACCCCCATTCCAACCCCTTCCGCAAAGTCCCTGCCCCAACTCTGCCCCCTCCTCTGAGCACCCTGCATTCCCCCTCCTCCCTCCCGCTCTGATCTTGGTTGGGGGTTGCTAAGTGCTTCCCTGCTCCCCACTCGCCCCGCAGCCCCTATGCCCTTGCCTGCCCTGCTCCTCCTCACCCTGCAGCCTCTGCACCCCCCCCGCCCCTGCAGCCTCTGTGCCCCCTGCTGCCCACTCGCCCTGCAGCCTCTGCACCCACCCTGCCCCTGCAGCCTCTGTGCCCTCTGCTGCCCACTCGCCCTGCAGCCCCTGCACCCCCCCGCCCCTGCAGCCTCTGTGCCCTCTGCTGCCCACTCGCCCTGCAGCCTCTGTGCCCTCTGCTGCCCACTCGCCCTGCAGACTCTGTGCCCCCACAGCCTCTGTGCCTCCTGCTGCCCACTCAGCCTGCAGCCTCTGCACCCCCCCTGCCCCTGCAGCCTCTGTGCCCCCTGCTGCCCACTCGCCCTGCAGCCTCTGCACACCCCCCTGCAGCCTCTGTGCCCCCTGCTGCCCACTCGCCCTGCAGCCAATGCACCCCCCCCCACCCGGCAGAGGGAGAGCTGCGAGCTCCACGTGGAATTAAACACAGCCCGGCTGCTCCGTGGGGGAGGAGGGGAGGGGGAGGGACTCTGGCTGCTAGAGGCCCTAGTGGCTGCGAGCAGCTGTCAATCAGGCCAGGCGTCCAATCAGCCGCGCCACACAAGGGGAAGGGGGAAATCCTGGACATTTCTACTTAATTAGAAATCCTCCCTGGACGGCCATTTAACACTGAAAAAGCCGGACATGTCCGGGGAAACCCGGACGGATGGTAACCCTACATTCCCTTGCTTTCTGAGCATCAGCTGCTTAACCCCAGCATGGACAGGGAGATCAATCTCTTGTTCATCTGCTCTCCCAGAAGCTAGGCCTTTTATTACATGTGCCCTCACTGAGAACCCACTCCTACCCAGAGGATTTCAGATTTTTCTGCTTCCTCCTTAGGAGCCAGCTTCAAACTGCAGGTCTCTTCAAAGGCACCTACCAACTCTCTTCCCAGACCTAACAACCAGATGCCCCCTCCTATCTCCCTTTACAAAGGCTCTGACAATCATCCCTTCAGGGCTCTTTGTCACCGCTAAGCCCTAACTCAGGGCTTCTCCCCAACAGCAGCCTGCTCTGCTTTCTGTGGGTTTCCCCTCTAGCCTGTAGTCCCAGGCCTTCCCCACAGCAAGAACTCTCCTCCTTTTTTTTTCTCCTCCTGATCTGCATAGGTTCTTTTATATACTGCTCAGGCAGTCTCCTTATTGAGCTCAGCTGCTCCCTTGCAAATTGGCTAATGAGCCACCACCAGGAGCACCTACCTGCTCCCAGGTATAGTTATGTAAGCAGGGAATGGTCCCGCTATTGTGGGGAACTTTCCTGGCTTATACAGTACCCCGGTGAAGTGGGCAAGCAAAAGGATTTGAGGCCTTGGTCCCATTTCCTTTACCCAGAGCCTGACCTCAAGGGCTCCCCTTGCACTCTCCTGGGTGGCAGAGTCCTCGTAACCCCAACAAGGCTGGGCCCAGGATTCCTGGGGGGCTCAACCCCCAATCTTGTTGTGGTCACTTAGGGCAGGGGTTAGGGTGTCCCCACTCCAGGGGGACCCACTGATCATTTCATACAGTTCAAAGCAAATACAATTTATTAAACAGCAATCAATTAAAAAAATAAGGAAAAAGTGGGAAAGGTTAAAGGAAAACACGTCACCCTGCTCTGTGGCACGGGGACATCATAACCAGTGTCTCTGGAATGTAAGGGAAGTTCAGTCTGTTCCTCAGAAGTCCCGGGTCACCTTCTCAGGCCCTGGCTGTGCTGCAGGAAGGACACTTGCTCTGGCGGTGGCCACACACCCTCAGGCTCTAGGTGGCAGGACCCTTCTTCCCAGCATCGTCCCTGTCCTGTTGGGGTTACAATCTCCCTCCAAGTCTGGCCTGCAGAGCTTCTTGGCTGGGAGCGTCTCCCTGCACTGGGCCCACTGCCCAGGGTCCCCCTTGCTCTCCCCAGCTGTTCACTGCACTCGGCTCTGAACTGCTCCAGCCCCAGCTCCAGCTCCACCACTCTGCCTCAGCTCCAGCTCCACTCTGCCTCAGCACTGCGGCTGCTGCTGCTCTGCCTCCAACTCCCTGAGCGGCTTCTCTGGCCCCTCTGGCTCTGGTTGCTACAGCTCTCCTCCCAGGACAGGTCTGATCTGTGGGCTGCTTCTGTCACTCTGCTCCCAGCACTGACCTGCTTCCTGGCTGCTTGTCTGGCCCCTCTGGATCTGACACAGCTCTGCTCCCCAGCTCAGCTTGGGCCCCTGCTTTCTCCTTAGCTCAACCCCACTCTGTCTGACTCAGGCAATTCCAGCTCACAAGAACCCCGCTGGCCTCCTGACTCCCTGATTAGCCTGCTCGCCCTGTCAATCAGGCTGACCTGGAGCATTGGCCTCTCCCCATTGTTCCTGAGGACTGTCAGTCTCAGGGTCCTGATTTCCCATCAACCTTTTCCCTTTCTTTTGGTGCTGGGAGCTAGCCAACCAAGTTTTACATGTTACAGTTACATGGTTGTCATGGGCCAGTTGAGCCCTCATTCTTTCTGAAGAGCCACTGGCCCCATGATAGTCATCTTCAGAGGGCTGAGAACTCTACCTCTCTTAGCTCTTAACTCACATTTACACGGCCACTCGCATCAATATTTCTTCTTTCCAGTAAGAAGAGAGTTAACATTCTCTGTGAAAGCATCTGACAGTAATTTTCTCCTTGAGAATCTCACTCCAGCAGACATTATGGTTTCCCTAAAGAAGTGAGGCTTAAAATATTCAGCAAGTTACAGATGAGACAATACAGAATAAGAGATATTATTCAGGACACTATCCCAGTTCTTATACCTTACCTATCTCTGTGGTATCTGAGCATCTAACAAAGTAGCTTCAGTGAGGAGTTGCATTATCACCAAAATGTCAGTTTGGAGAATAAAAAGTAAACTATGCATAGTGGAAGAAGTTAGTTCCCTCTTTAGCAGTTACCTCTTCTGCTTGTAGCACAAGCATCTTTGCTTCTTTCTCTTCCTATTAGCAACATGGCTAGTGATAGCCACTTGGGAAGAAAGAGTCTGCATTGAGAGACCTTTCAGAGATATAGGCCAATTCTCTTTCTGAGCACAGATGATGCAATTAACAGAGTGGGATCAATACTGGTAGTTATCAGTATACCACCAACATAAGGTAGTGAGTGGGGTTTGTTTGTTTGTTTGTTTTGTTTTTTCTTTTCTGAAGATCACACAATAGCTTTACTGACAGTCACTGGAAAAGTGAAATGATGAAGTTATTTATATCCAAACAGATATTAAGATGAGGAAGTTGTGGGTAAATGATACTTTAAAGTGCATGTCTGCTCTGAAGAACAATTCTGTTCATGCACACAAAGGGATAAAATCCAGGTCCCTTTCCCGGAGATGGTCTGTTTCTGAAGTTTGAACAGGACTAAAAAACAACAACTTATATCTGTTCCTTAGGCCAGTGGACATGGCTCTAAATATCCACAGGAAGCAGGTGTATTCAGTAAGAAGTTGTCTTTTTATACTCAACTTTCCAAGTAAAACTGCACTTTTAGAAAATTAGTCCTGTGTTGCTAAGATAATATAATGGTCTTGCTGATTACATCTTAACCCATGTCTCTGTCAGTACAGAAAAATAACACCTGAGATTTTCACACTGGTCTAGGAGGATATAGACACACATCTTCCATTCAAATTTGTGTGTCTTTAAATTCCCTAAACTGCTTTGAAAATCTCAAAATGTTTTTTTCCAATAGAATCTTATTGTTCAGAATTACAAGAGAGAAAAGAGCAATTTACACATATTAAAGGCATCAAAGTATAACCACAATCTAGACAGAGTAATCTGAAAATACATGAAAAGAACAGGAGTACTTGTGGCACCTTAGAGACTAACAAATTTATTAGAGCATAAGCTTTCGTCGGGTTGTAGCCCACGAAAGCTTATGCTCTAATAAATTTGTTAGTCTCTAAGGTGCCACAAGTACTCCTGTTCTTTTTGCGGATACAGACTAACACGGCTGCTACTCTGAAACCTGAAAATACATGGAAAATCGGAACTGAATAAATGGAAATAGACTTTATGGAGTCAAAACCCACATGCATACACTACGCCTTCTGGCTAGACAGTGAATATTGGACATACAAAGGGTAGTTCATAGCTCAATTGATTCAGTACAGTTTTCTTGGGAAGACCACACTTGTCAAACCATCAGAATTTGAATAAGTGGATTTCTTCATTCCCCTTCACTTTAAGCCAAAAAAAAAAAAAAAACAAGGGTGGAAGATCAGAGACCAGAGTCTAAAAATGGCCCCTTTTAAGACTCTGCTATTTTGCTACAGAAAAGACAGATTAGGCATTGGTATTCATTGTTGTTCTCCTCTACAATCCCCTCCTTGCTAGAAAGAAATTCACTTGTACCAATGCAGCTATCAGAAGATTCCCTGTACACTCATTTTTAATACATAGTTTCTGCTGTCTAGTGTCACCAGGAGGATGTGTGAATGAAATGGAGTACATCTCATGTGATGCAATGTAACAAGAGGCATGTATTTGACATGACTCACAGCCATCTTGTGTATGGATTTAGCATAACCCGCAGCCATCTTGTATGCTCAGCCACCATAATTTGGAAACGAAAACCATAAAGTAAGAAAATTCGGCCTTGGCCTAGACAGATAGAATAAAATACCAGCTGCATCTGCAGTGTTATTAATAGGGATAGATACAGTAAAATCACAGATTCATGGGAATGGAAGGGAGTATCGACAAGCTAACCTTGAGTTTCTTATTGGGCACCTGTGTGAGTTTTGTTAAAAGTAGCTTTTGCTGATAAGTAGATATTGTAAGGTTTTGCTGTTGCCAGAGAAATTGTTTTTGCCTATTAGGGGTTATGATTGGTTAAAATAATATTGTAAGTAAAATAATTGGTTAAGGCATAAAGAAGAGGAATCCTCATTTTAATTATATAATTAGGGGCAAAAGACAGTCTCGTTGGAACTTAACTCTGGGATACAGCTCAAGACCAACGCTGCTAGGACTTTTTAACCCCTGCACAACCAGATTGTGCAGAAGCTGGAGCCTCAGATGATACGACCCTGACTCACCATTGGGAGAAGTCCATCTGTTTTACCGGGAATGGTGAGCACTAGACTATTGGCATGTGTATTCTGTTGATTAACGGTTGATTGTTAATAAATACATGTACATATTTAAGAATATTCATTGTGTAATAAAGGCTCTTTCATTGGGAAAAGGTCCCGTTAACCCGTAGAGACCAATTACACCCAGAGAGGGAGGAGCGAGCCGTACATTGTTCAAGTAACAGTGACACATTTTCCTGTTGTTGTTTAGTTGAGGAAGATGCATACTGTAGTTCAGCATGTCAAGCACCTGGCCTGTAGATTGGAACTGGTCCATTGGCACTGGATGTATTTTTGTGACCCTTGTGGTATATTCAGATTCTGCAGAGTCTAAACTTTTTTTATTTTTAAAATTAGGTTTCCAGTCCCAAGTTTTGCAAAGAAATACTTGAAAATCTGAACCACCAAGTATCAATTGATGCTGTGTTTTCTGAAGTTTGCAGAGAGCCTAAAGTGGTCACTGTGAGTTTTCAATTCCACCACATCCCCATTAATCTTATTAAGGACATTAACCATGAGCCTATTGATGACATTCTAAATATGAGAATTAATATTTTCCTTTTAGATGGAATGAGACAGTAGATAAGAATGAAGCCCACAAGAGTGGAAATTGAGAGTTGCTCAAGGTAGGGAAATACATAAGATAGGAGGAGACAGAAAAGAAAGAGAGAGAACAGAGAAAGGAGGATGGAAAAGGAAGAGAAGCGATAGGCAGAAATTGCCATGGTCCTAAAGGGGAGTATAATTTACTACTAAGTGATTCTGAATGTGACAATTAGGCACTGAGAAAATGAAATAATGATAATAGAAATAATAATAATAAATAATATGCTTAGTTAATATGTAAAGGCCAAATTCTATCCTTGATCTTTGTGTAAAACTCCAAATGGCACCACTGGGCACTCCATTTTGGACTGACAGGGGTTTTGAGTACTAAATTTAAACACTGATGTATGGACCACAGTATATATGTGAGTGTGTGTGTGTGAGAGAGAGAGAGAGTTCTCAGGGTACCCAGGACAGAGAGTCACCTTGTTACCTCCAGCGAATGGTAGCCTTGCCCATGTTGCCTGTGATGCTGGGTGTTAGCTCCTGACACCACTAGCCTTTCAGCCACCCAAGCACTCTTCACTGGGCAATGCCAGCCCTGACTTTGCCTGTCAGGTTAACAATAGGTGCACTCCAGTCCCCGAGTCCCCTTGAATTCTTATCCTGGGATATCCAGCCCCTGACACTGGCTACTCAGAAATCCCAGATCCTCTATCCCCAAAGGAGCAGTGTACCCAAATTTACCAGTTTTACTTAAACCACCTCTCCTGTAAACTACATTTATAATAAGACAAAAGAAGGTTTATTTAAGAAAGGAGAGACATTCAACTACACACAAAAGAGAGTGATGGAAACAAATGGTTACAATAAAAAACAAAATCATAAAATGTAAACTAGGGCCTACGCTCATTATAATAAGTTAACTTTCCTGTCTAATAAAGTAGGTTTTTCCCACAAAGTTCAGCCTGCTAAAGAGCTGGCTGGCATCAGTGGAACCAGGATCCAAACTTTTATGAAAAACACCCTAGTGCCATAAGATGTTTCCTCAGTGAATAGATCCAAAGTGCCCCTCCTCACTCTGTGTTATACTGAAAGACTCAGGCAGACCTGGGCAACCCCATGAACTTCACAATAGTAACTTACTGGAACTCAGCAGTTCTACTGATGATGCACATAGGGGATAGCTCTCTCTCTTTCTGCAGGGCAAACAGCTGTAAAAATTCATATAAACTAATTTTTGTCCCTCAGCTGAGCAGTTCTGATGCTAAATATGTACAAGTAGTAGGGCTTGTCAAAGCAGACTCTCCCTCTAAGGGAACTAACCATGTGTTACAAAGCCAATATAGTGCCATTACTGATTCAGTATAAACATACAATTTGTTTCTTTCTGGAACATGTTTCTCCAGTAGAATCACATTGTTCAGAATGAAATGCAAAAAAAAAGAGGAACTAAGATAGGTGGACGGAATCAACATCTGAGCACAGCCCAGTCATAACTGTCACCAGCAGGCTGAATATATCTGTATTTATTGAACAGAAACTGGCTTTATGTGGTCAGACCACATAAGTAAGTTATGTCTTTTGATTGGAAATAGATGTTGGATATACGAAGAGTACTTCTCGTCTGATTGCTGCAAGCCTGTTTTCCTGGTAGGATCACAGGAAAAGAGATGTCACAACACCATCATTCAGAATTTTATACAAGACAAAACGGAAGGGACCTTCTTTGTTTTGCTTCACCTATAGTCAAAGATCATTTTAATGGAAACCTGAGAGACCTGACTCAGTGAGGGCCTCTCAAGATTCTGCAATGTTGCAATATCAGTAAAATCATCAACTGGGGATGTTTGTCTTCACTATTCTTACCCTTTTTCAAGATGTACTTGTACCCTCTTGTACCTTGAATCACAGTGGGAATTTGAAACCTAGGGCTCTCATATACCAGCTGAGTATCAGCAACCTCTGGGCTGTTGGCTAGCCTCAAGGATCAAGCTTCCCAGACTTCCTACCCCCTGGTTTTGACCAGCAATTCCATCATAGACCCGAGATCCCTTCCAATGAAAGATTTGTCAAAAACTGATTTTTTTTCTTGCAAAAAGTTTCAGTATTGACATTTGCTGACAAAAAAAGTTTAATCAAAAAATTCCTGCCCAGCTCTACAGCTTTACAGATGACATCAGTGGGAACTCCCCTATGGATTGAGGGGTGTTTGAAGTCCTAAATGTATTCACTGATTCATGGACCACAATTAAAAATGGAATTCAGCCCTCTCCACAGAATAGGTGTGATGCGCATGCCCTAATCCTTGTGTATGCTCTAATCCTAGTTCTGTTGCCCCATCTCAAAAAGGATATAGTGGAAATGATTTAGAGAAGGGTAACAAAGATAATCAAGGGTACAGAATGGCTTTCATATGAGGAGAGACTAAAAAGTTTAAGGCTGTTCAGCTTAGTAAAAGAGATGACTATGAGGGGATATGATGGAGGTCTACAAAATCATTAATGGTGTAGGAAAAGTGAATGGTGAAATGCTTATCCTTTCACACAATTAAAAAAACAGGGGTCACCTGATGACATTAATAGGTAGGAGGTTTAATACAACCAAGAGGAAGTCCTTTTTCACACAACCCACAATTAAACTGTTTTTGCCATGGGATGTTGTGATGGCCAAAAGTATAGCTGCATTAAAAAAAGAACTAGATAATTTCATGGTGGATAGTCCATTAATGGCTATTAGCTAAGATGGCCAGGGATGCAGCCCCATGCTTGGGGTGACCCTAAACCTCAGATTTCCAGAAGCTGGAAGGGGAAGTTGGGGTGGATCACTCCAACCTGTTTGGTTCACGCCCCCTGATGCTCTTCTATGGGCCACTGGGCTAGATGGACCATTGGTCTGACCCAATATGGCTGTTCTTATCTTATGTTTTTAAAATGAGAGGAGGAGGACCTCCCTCATGACTTTTAGCCCACTGGTTATAGGGTTGCCAACCCTCCAGGATTGGCTGGAGTCTCCAGGAATTAAAGCTTAATTAAATTAATTAATCTTTAATTAAAGATTATGTCATGTGATGAAACCTCCAGGAATTCGGCCAACCAGAATTGGCAACCCTAACAGGTTAGGATACTCATCCTGGGTATAAAAGACTCCTGATTGTCCTTCACCTGAATCTCCCACATCCTAGGTGAGTGAACTAACCACCAGACTAGAGCCATTCTCATGGTTGTGCATGCTCTCTGGCGCAAATGACTCTTTGAGAGAGAGGGCATTGACCCAGGATACGGGAGACCCAGGATTCAGTTCCCCTGCTCCAATGACTCATTATTTATTCACAGTGGGACAGTTTCAACAGGAGAGAATGAGGGAGCCCCATATCAGAATATCCCATTGACTAGTAAATAGGGCATTCACCTGAGACATGGCAGACCCCTTTTAATACCCCATCTCCCCCTTAGATGTAGGAGGGACTTGAATTGGACTGTCCCTCATCCCAGGTGAGTAACTAACCACTGGGCTAAAAGTTACAAGGGAAGTCATCCCTTCCCTTCGCTTCTTGCAAAAACAGCATAGGTGCCTAACCATAAAGAGAGTTTCCAGATGAGAATAGGTAGCAGGGCTAGGCACCTCCCTGCAGCCTGGATTTAGGTGCCCATCTCTGTGAGAAGGGCAGGACTTGCATATACCTCTCCTCAGCATCTCCCTTTGGCTAGCTTAGATGGCTTCCTGCCTATCATGCTGGCTTTTGTGAGTCCTATTCTAAGGCTCCTATCTCTCCCCATGCAATGTATATTAGCCTAGGTGCCTATCTCAGACTTTGTGAATCTCAATGATTTTTCTATGCACTTAAAAGTTAGACAGTGTGACACTGAACATTGCCATGCCTAACACCTGTTTTACATCCAGGCCCTAGAGAATGTTCAGAAGCATTATGACCTGGGCTTCTGGTCACAAAATGTGTCCTAACAGGTCTTTTTATCTCTTTTTATTTCTTTGGTTCTATGATATAGCTGAAGTTCCAAGTTTCAATTTGACATGTGTTACACACTTCAGATTGGACCAATAGATTTTGTGTGTTATGTCTAGTGCATGGCAGTAGTACTTGATGCTCACAGAAGGTTATTTTTCCAAGGTACGTTCTAAGATTCTTTCCAGTTAGTGTTTCTTTTCCCCAGGTTTCAGTTGAGAAAATCACGACACAAAAAGTTCTGGCTTAGTGTCTAATGGAATGACAGTTTGAACCCCCACTTTGAGAAGTCTGAAACCCCCCAAACAAAATACTGAGTATATGTTATCTCGTACTGAAAGCACTGATGTGCCTTTTGGTGATGTCACTGTACCTTAGCTCAACAGCTGCTTTCTCACAGATCCAGAAGTGCTTCTCCGTGCAGTAGTTATTAATAGGGCTGTCAAGCGATTAAAAAAATAATTGTGATTAATCGCGAGATTAAAAAAATAAATTGCAATTAATCACGCTGTTAAAATATAACAGAATAGCATTTATTTTAATATTTTTGGATGTTTTCCACATTTTCAAATATATTCATTTAAATTACAATACAGAATGCAAAGTGTACAGTGCTCACTTTATATTTATTTTTATTATAAATATTTGCACTGTAAAAATAAATAGTATTTTCCAATTCACTTAATACAAGTACTGTAGTGCAATCTATTTATCATGAAAGTTGAACTTACAAATGTAGAATTATGCACAAAAAAATAACTGCATTCAAAAATAAAACAATGTCAAACTCTAGAGCTTACAAGTCCACTCAGTCCTACTTCTTGTTCAGCCAATCGCTCAGACGAACAAGTTTGTTTACATGTGCAGGAGACAATGCTGCCCACTTCTTGTTTACATCACCTGAAAGTGAGAATAGGCATTCGCACGGCATTGTTGTAGCCAGCGTTTCAAGATATTTACGTGCCAGATGTGCTAAAGATTCATATGTCCCTTCATGCTTCAACCACCATTCCAGAGGACGTATGTCCATGCTGATGATGGGTTCTGATCAATAACATACAAAGCAATGTGGATTGACGCATGTTCATTTTCATCATCTGAGTCAGATGCCACCAGCAGAAGGTTGATTTTCTTTTTTGGTGATTCAGGTTCTTTAGCTTCTGCATTGGAGTGTTGCTCTTTTAAGACTTCTGAAAGCATGCTCCACATCTCGTCGCTCTCAGATTTTGGAAGGCATTTCAGATTCTTAAACCTTGAGTTGAGTGCTGTAGCTATCTTTATAAATCTCACATTAGTACCTTCTTTGAATTTTGTCAAATCTGCAGTGAAAGTGTTAAAAAACCCAACATGCTGGGTCATCATTGGAAACTGCTATAACATGAACTATATGGCAGAATGTGGGTAGAACACAGAGCAGGAGACATACAATTCTCCCCCAAGGAGTTCAGTCACAAATTTAATTAGCCCATTATTTGTTTAATGAGCGTCGTCATCATGGAAGCATGTCCTCTGGAATGGTGGTCAAAGCATGAAGGACTATAGGAATATTTAGCATATCTGGCATGTAAATACCTTGCAATGCCGACTACAAAAGTGACATGTAAATACCTGTTCTAACTTTCAGGTGACATTGTAAGTGGACAGCATTATCTCCCGTAAGTGTAAACAAACTTATGTGTCTTAGCCATTGGCGGAACAAGAGGTAGGACTGAATGGACTTGTAGGTTCTAAAGTTTTATATTGTTTTGTTTTTGAGTGCAGTTATGTAACAAAAAAAAATCTACATTTGTAAGTTGCACTTTCACGATAAAGAGATTGCACTACAGTACTTGTATGAGGTGAATTTAAAAATACTATTTCTTTTGTTTATCATTTTTACAGTGCAAATATTTGTAATAAAAATAATACAACACAGAATACAAAGTGTAGAATGCTCACTTTATAATTGAAATCGATATATTTGAAAATGTAGAAAAACATCTACAATATTTAATAAAATTCAATTGGTATTCTACTGTTTAACAGTGTGATTAAAACTCTGATTAATTTTTTAATCACGATTAATTTTTTTGAGTTAATTGCATGAGTTAACTGTGATTAATCAACAGCCCTAGTTATTAATAATAATTTTAATTCCACATAAGTAGCCACAATTATAGGATGCATACAAGTCAATCCTAGAAAATAAAGCATTTCATTATGTCCTGACATTGGCACTCTGCATGTATTCGGGACGCTGTATATTTACCAGTTTCCCTGGGGTTAGTAATCTGCACCTACCCTACAACTGGTTCAGATTACTTTCCCCTCCATGCCAGCTCAGCTGTGCCAGCCAGTGGTCTGCAGGGCCAGGGCCAATGCTAATGCTCCACTACTGCTTGTCCACTTCCTCCTCATCCACACAGGACAGGAAATAGCAGCCCCACAGAGGCTGCTATTGCCCCTATGTTTGTAGTCACAATGCAGACAGCACAGGAGAGTAAGTGAGTACCATATGCTTCTCCTTTGTGCAAGCACACAGGACAGGCCACAATTGGTAGGTTTTGAATAGTATTTAGGACCCAACCTGCTCTCTGTGTCAAAAGAGCTGAGCCATCCTCCCAATACCAGCTGTTCCTTTCAGATGTACACAAACCAATCCAGTAATATTGTGTATAGGAGCCTTTTGGCACTACATGGTTCTGTGAGCAAATCACAACATTATTTCCAAAAAGAAACCAAGTTCTTATCTTTCATAATTTGTATAAGCTAGAAAACCAAAAACTAACATAAATCAGTAATAGGAGAACTTCCAGCCAATGACATCCACCCATTCCAGCCAATGGCATCCTGATTTTGATTAAATGGCCCTAACGTGTATTACAGGACCGTTGAAGTGTCTCAGATTATTGCTATGTTGTAGGACAGATTTAAGAGTCACTTCTAGCACCAGGGGACAGATTTTCAAATATATTTAGGAACCTAAAAGTTGCAGATAGACACTTAGTGGGATTTAAAAAAAATGCTTAGGCACCTAACTGCCATTGATTTTAGTGGGAGCTAGGCACTTTTAAAATCACACTGGCAGCTTATCTGCATCTGTAGGCACCTAAAGAAGTGAAAGGTGACAGGCAGAGCTCTTTGAACCCAGGGATTTACCGTCCCTTACGGCTTCGTCCCTGATTTCGAAATGTTTTGTCTGGGCCAGATGATATGGAACCAGACACATTGACTATCTCCATTACTGTGTCCTGAGCAATTCCTGAGATGTGCCTCACATGTTCCTAATGTTTCCTGTCATCATATGCAATTTCAGTCCCATCCTTCTTCTGTTTTCTGTCTTTCTGGTTTTTTACCTTCTGTCTTCTAAGAGCCTAGCTTAGCCAGCCAGGACAGCACTTTGCTGTGACTGATTTAGCAAGCCATAAATAATACAGAAGTAACATGATCCATGGGAATTTTGCTCTCTAAAATATGATGAGAATCAGGATAACCCAGTCAGATGTTTTCCTGGGCCAGGGAATTGCAGATGAGGTCAAGGAGTGTCTAAATGGGCCAAGGGCCCTAGCGGTCCCTGTAGTCTTCCAGTACCCAACCAGCAATTTGGAGACAGAAGCTTTCTCTTTTCTCTTTCCCCCTTTGTGTGTCTGTCTGCTTTTCTCTTAGGCAAATATAGGATCAGAATTTAATGACAACTTAAGATTTGTGAGCTCCCACCTAAAATAGACTTTGTTTCTTCCACCCTGACCCTCTCCCAAGTTCAGTGGATATTATTTAAGAAAATTTTAAGGAAGAGTTTTCTGTTAATTCTCTGTCTAACTTCTGTGCTTCAGCCCCTGGAGTGGTGAAAAACTGATGCCTCCACTGCCATGTGGGTATCCCACCTTAGATTCCATTTTTCAACTTCTAGATCACTGAATACAGCTGCACAGGATTTCTAGGTAGAGACAGACGTAAAAGCAGTGAGAGACTGGGAGCAAGAAATCAGGCTCTGATTGCTTGGATGGCAGCACATAGCACTCATCCCAAACTTACCATTAACATCCTCCACAGCACTCCCTTCCTCAACTGTTGCCAGGGCACTTGAGAGACTGGCATAGATAGCTTGTTAATGAAGAGCCTTGGTTGGAATGATTTAGCTGGAGTTGGTCCTGCTTTGAGCATGGGGTTGAACTAGATGACCTCCTGAGGTCTCTTCCAACCCTAGTCTTCTTCTATAAGAGAGGTGTATTTTTCCATGACTGAGGATAAGGAGTGGATAAAGGGAAGAAGATTGAATTGGAGTGTACATTGTCATAGGGCAACTGTGACATGATTTTGCAAACTGGAGGAGCTATGCGGGAATGCTTGTCACTGATGCATGTGGTATCTACCCATGCCCTAAATATGCATTTAGCCCAACTTTAGGCATCCATAGTTAATCTTAGCCCTAAATTATCAAAAATTTACCAATCTTTTTGTGTTTTCCTCCCAGGAGCAGCCAGTCCAATAAATTTTATCTGCTATTATACAGACAGAGATATTCCTATGAGGACACTTTAATAGAACCCCCACTTCTTAGTGATAAGTCTGTAGGATCAGAATCACTGATGGCACCATTGAAAGACGATGAGTACCACAGAACAGGGTGCTGTTCACTCATTGTGATATCTGTGAGATAATGCTCCTATAAGCATAAGAGCAGGGCTAAGTGCTATACGAGAAAGTTTAGAGACACCATTTTGAAATATGATTCTGGCATATCTGACACAAATATATATTTTGCTCAGGAAAGTGACAGGAAATGTGAAGTGATATATATTTTTGTAGTTTCATAAAACCACACATTGTGAAGTTGGAAAAGCCCTATACGACTCCATCTCATTTACCCATGCCCCATCTGAACCATTGAATATAATACAGGAATTTGGAGAGGCTGCTTCATCCTCTAATGTTTGTACTTCTATGGTACCTTCAATCAGGATATTGTAGCATTATACAAAGTGACCAAGAGAAAGTAAACATTATTTTTCCTTTAGATTTGTAAAAGTCACCTGTCCAAATATCAAGGCACATCTACAAACAAAATCAAATGTATAATTTTAAATAGATATTAGCCTTTTTAAATGCATGGAGGACAGTGCAGTCTCTGGTGTACAAAGTGTAATTGTGACACTAACAGACTGGTCAACTGGTGTGTGACCATAACAACTTAACAGGGGGTATTAAAATGGTAAACAGGGCCATTTCTTGTAGATAGTTATCAAAGCCATATTAAGAAGTCTCAAATCTTTAACATGTTTGCTGTATTATTAGAGAATCAAGACTAGAAGCTAAGTGCATTTGTCTGTGTTTACCTATATCTTGTTAGAAGTTTACCCAGGTGATCTAATTAGCTTGTAGATGCTAAAATCTTATTCCTGTCTCTTAATGATTCATTACTGTATTGTATTGACTCAAAAATCAGATGCAAGATGCTATAGGACAGAATAACATTACTTACATTGTCTTCAGCTTAATTATCTGATATAATGAATTGTTTTAGTAATTTGAATAGTTATTGCTTAATGTATTGTCTGAGAAAGGACCCATTGAATAGCGATCAAACTGTTGGCTTGCTTTCATCAAAGCTCATATGGTGGGATTACCTGTCAGCACCCAGATTGCTTCAGAGATAAAGAAAGCTTCAGGCCTGATCCTTTTTATCTCAGGTCTGCTTAAACTTTGACATGGAAGGTCTAAGCCACAAGACTGAGGTCTCCAGATTTACCCTGGAATTCTCATGGAAGAACTTGAACAAACTCTACATCTGAACTGCCTATTGGACTGTAACCTTTTAAACTGATTCCAGAAAGACTTTTACAAATCAGCAGTCTCACCGTCGCCGCTATGAAACTGACCTAAGGACTTTACACACATTTGTATGTATATCAATCTCTTAACCATATATAACTCTCTTTTATTAATAAATCTTAGATTTAGTTAATAAGGATTGGCTGTAAGGGTGTATTTGGGTAAGGTCAATGGGCTTTTAGGATTGGTAGAACTTTAATTATGCTGAATAAGGTTTTCAATAACCCCTCACTATATTAGCATTAGCTGTCTAGATGGGAGCCAAAGGTTGGATTGCTTAAAGGGGATTGTAGTTGACTTCTCCAGTGTGGTGTCATAGGAGCTGTTTTGTTACTGGCTTGCTGAATCTAATTATAGAATAAACCACCAGTTTGGGGGATTGTCTGCCCTATTCCTTGCTGTTTGCCCTGAGTAAGCATTCTCAATGTGACCCTTCCAGGCACCACAACCACAGTAATATATATGTATAATGAAGGAACACAACTAAGTAATCAGGCAGCTGCATTCTGCATGATCTTAAGTTTGAGTGGTCTTCAAGTGTTGTCCCAACTGGGGCACATTACAGCAATCTAGTTATTATCCTTATTTCGACGTGTAAAATTGCAAAGGTTATTATGAGCATGAAATAATCCAGGACATTTTGAAATCCAGCCACAGTATATGATTCTGATTTCCTGTAGCAATATTTTTAATGGTTTTCTATACTCTTTGTAAAGAATGTCTTTTTGTTTCTAATGTATCTATACAATAACAAGCTGGCTGTCTGAAATAGAAGAAACTTTGTACAAGTATCAGATGAGTAAAATCACCAAGGAGAAACAGGATAAAGGCCTAGCTTACACTACAGAGCTAGGTCGACACAAGGTGGCTTATGTCAACCTAATTATGTCACTGTCTAAACTAGAATGTTGCTTCTGCCGAAGTAAGTCACCCGCTACACCAACATCATAACTCCACCTCGACTAGAGGCGTTGCGCTTAGGTCGGTGTTGTTTGGGCAGCGCAGTGTCCATGTAGACACTGCGTTACTTACATCACCTGTTGGCTGTCAGCCCTGAGTAGAGCTGTCAGCTGGAACTCCCCCCACCCTGGTGCTGACAGCCTGAGTTGTCACCAGGCACTGGGCTCAGAGCTGGAGCTGTCAGCACCCGGGCCGGAGGGGAGGGCTCCAGCTGTGAGCCTGGCCCCTGGCTGACAGCTTGGGCTGTCAGCACTGGAGCGGGGGGAGGGGAGGCTGACAGTTGAGGCTGTCAGCCCCAGGGTAGCTAGGCTGCAGCTGTCAGTGTCCCACAATGCCCTACCTCAGTCAGTGGAAGCACTCCTAGTCATGGCATGCACCACCGTCAGATGGAACATAGTGTGGACGTGAACCACCACTTTAGTTATTATGTTGGCTGTACATTGACTTAACTTAAGTTGACTTAATTTTGTAGTGTAGGAAAGCCTTTAGTTAATGGTTGTCTGAGGGAAATAACTGAAGTGTGATGAAATTTAGAAAAAAATACTTTCAAGTTGGAACTCAGGATTTAATTTTAACTTTCTTGTAAAATTGAGATCTGTGATATTCTAGAATTGTCTCTCAAAGAGAAGTGGTTAAAGCCTCATCACTTCTATTACAATATTTAAAGCTAGACAAAGCTTTGGTGGATCTCCTATTCAGGAGAATTATGCCCTGGGGTCCTAGTCACAAGATGTAACCCAACGGATTTTATCTCCAGTTTCTCTGGTTCCATGCTATGCCTGAAGTTCCCAGTTTCAATCTGGCAACTGTTACACATTTCAGAACTGCACTGATGGATTTTGTGTTCTCTCTGGTGCATGGCAGTGGTATTTTGATGCTGACAGTAGCTTATTTTTGCAAGTGACTTCCCAAGACCCTTTCCAGTTATTGTCTTGAATTTCATAACTGAACCCTGGGGGAGGGGAGGGGGCAAGAAGCAAGAAGTTCTGGTGTAGCATATAATAGAATGGAGATTTCAATCCCCACTCTGAAAATTCTGAAAAAAAGTATAAAAACCTCACATGAAAACAGAATACACTGAGCATATGTCCTGTCATACTGATGGAGCCAGTGTTCCTTCTGGTGATGTTTCTTTATCTTAGCTGGACAGCTGCTTTCTCACAGATCCATAAGTGCTCCTGTAAGCAGTCACCTTTAACAAATTTCCTGTCATATAGGCATACACAATTATAGTATCCACATCTGGGGGCCCTGAAATAGATTAATGTTGTTTGTGTTCAGTAATTTTGTTCATTATTGTACAGAACTGTGTTAATGGTGACATAGAATCATAGAGTTGGAAGGGACCTCAGGAGGTCATCTAGTCCAACCCCCTGCTCAAAGCAGGACCCATCCCCAACTTCCCCCCCCCCATCCCTAAATGGCCCCTGCAAGGATTGAACTCACAACCCTGGGTTTAGCAGGCCAATGCTCAAACCACTGAGCTATCCTGCAGGGGTCTTGAGAATGGATCACAATCAGGCCCTAAATATTCATTACCAATCAGTTCTGTGTGCTGAAAAAGCTGAGCCATCCTCCCAATGCCAGTTGTTCCCTTTAGATTTACATGATAATCCAATCCAGTAATAGTCTCTAGTCTCTCTTGGAGGTACGTGGTTCTGTTAGGAAATCACAACAACATTACTTAAATAAAGAACTCCAATTCTTACCTTTCAAACAAAAACACTAATATACATCAGTGATGGGAGAGAACTCCCAGCCAAAGGTATGGCATCCACCCTTCCTGATGTGATGATATTGCCCGGATTTGTATTACAGGACTGTTCTCAGATTATTGGAATGTTGCAGGACAGATATAAATGTCATCACTGAAGCACAAGGAGTCAGATTTTTAAAAGTATCAGAGGGGTAGCCGTGTTAGTCTG
>NW_020664765.1:446080-477356 GCF_002925995.2 Terrapene triunguis
ATCTGTAAAAAGCAACAGAGAGTCCTGTGGCACCTTTAAGACTAACAGATGTATTGGAGAATAAGCTTTCGTGGGTGAGTGCCCACTTCGTCGGATGCATGTCAATGCCCATCCAACGAAGTGGGCATTCACCCACGAAAGCTTATGCTCCAATACATCTGTTAGTCTTAAAGGTGCCACAGG
Source organism: Terrapene triunguis (assembly GCF_002925995.2). NCBI lineage: Eukaryota > Metazoa > Chordata > Testudines > Emydidae > Terrapene > Terrapene triunguis. The sequence continues at coordinate 446,264 of NW_020664765.1, forward strand.
ACTCTCTGTTGCTTTTTACAGATTTTTAAAAGGTACTTATGCAGATAGTCACTTTAGAAAATCCCACTAGGTGCCTAACACCCATTAAAATCAATGGGAGATAGGTGCCTGAGTGCTTTAGAAAATCTCATTAGGAGTCTATCTGCATCTTTAGGTGCATAAACACCTTTAAAAATCTGCCCTAACAGCCACATTTTAAAAGGTAGTTAGGCATAACTATGCTCAGCGTTGCAACACCTAACTAATTTAGGAGCCTAAACCTCATTTTCAAAAGTGACTTGGGCACTTTGGAGCCTAAATCTGTTTGAAAATGAGATATAGTTTCCTAATCAGTTAAGCATTGCAAAGTTGAGCACGTAAGCAGCTAAATACCTTTAAATATGTGGGCCTAAATGCCTTTGGTAATCTCGGGATAAAAGAATATTCGAGCTAAATGCAAAGATGGACAATTTCTATGAACTCTTGTCTTAATCTTTTAGAAATATGACAGATTCTGACATATGATACAACATATAATAGTTGAGAAAACTGACAAGAAATACGATAAATATTATTTCTAGTTTCATAAAACCACAGAAATTAGAGTTAGAAAAGCTGCTACCTTGTCCACCCGCCAATGCAAGGTGGATTTCTTTATTTTGTAATTTAGAAAATGCTCCCCATACAAAGTTTCTGAATTCATGTGCTCCAGTTAGTAGAACATGTGACTTTTAAACAAAAGTCAAAAACAATAGAACTCTATGCCCAATCCAATTATAAACTTTAAACCAAACAACTGAACTCCAATTCCAATAAGCAACATCCTGAAGAAAGGCATGGGATCAGCCCTATGCCCTAAAGATCCACAAATTATGGCTTTCTTGTAGCAACACAGGAAGTGAATTCCATACTCCGGGTTCCTCCACTAGAATGCCCTGCCTCTCCATCCCCAGACATTTGAACTTAGCAATGGTTAACTCTAGCTCCTCAGCTGGCCTCAATTGCTTTGTGACAGTCCATGGCAGAAGAAGTTAGCTACCAGGGAGCTAGGACACAACTCACATAGGGCTTTAGATAGCAAATCCAAATCATCCCTTGCATTGCATATGGCAGGTAGGAGTACCGCTGTTTCTGGAAGTTGTCTGAGCAATAACAGACCTTTGGTGGACTTCTGCTGTTGATTCCACCTTGCTGCTCCTCAGTGCATCTTGTCTTTATCCCACACTCCCGGCTCAACCAATGCTTGGCTCCCAGCCCTGATTTACTGTCTTCCACTTAAGACAATTGCTGACCTCAGTGAAAGACCGTGGCCCAACCTGACCCAGCTGTGGCCCAACCTGACCCAGCTGGCTGGCCTGGCCCGGCCCCGGATTGATCTCTGACCTTCAGCCCCAATATTGAGCAGCTCACTCCAGGCCCACAGGCCACCAATGACCTGGTCCTGACAATAGGGTCCTTATTCCCAATTGTCCTGTGCCTTCTGTTGTCATTTACATGGGTGTAAACATCTACCAGATCAGATTGCTAACATTTTATGTCGACTTTACCACATTGTAAATGAAGAAGTGAATCCTGCTCTCTCTCTGCCCATCTGATGTGGAAGTGTGGAAATCCTATCCTTGAACCCCTCTAGCAGCCAGAAGAGCAGGACAAATGTTATCCCCATAGAACTGATCAACCTACTCCTTAAAGCACCCAGAAGGCAGTGCCCTGTGTGGAAAACCCATTGTTCATAACCACAGCAGGATCTGAGAGACTCACGTCTACTCTTAGCTTTAAAATATTCTATCGTGGTAAGTTCCACAAGCTATTTATCCAGTGTCTGACAAAGGCACTGTGCTCTGCAATGTACCACACCCTGTAGATAGGAGGCAACAGAGCTATAGTAACCAAACTGCATTTTCTGTCTTGGGGGGGAGAGGGGGGGCTTATGAGAAATTTATATCCAGATAAAATGAAAGAGGCTGGGGTAGGAGCCGTACCAGCTTCTTCTTGTCCTGTAGCATGAGAAGGGGGGAATTCTGTAAGGAACAGAATTCTCGACTCTGCTTCCAGGGCCTTTTCTCTCTTGACATGTAGAAGCAGGTGTCACCTCCCATCCATTGCCAGTTTGCAGGGCAGAGTGTACAATTTGGTCCTAAAAGAGAGAGAGAAATTGTCTTTGTTTCTCATCCTAAGCAGTTCAGAATACAAGGGCTACTGCCATTGACTTGAATTCACATAGAAGTTGCAGAGCTGTCATGTATATGGCACTGATCCTCCGCGGGCCAAGCCCGAGATGATCACTAGCCTGTGTGAAATGATCTACTCATTCTTTGAAAGTATGATACGATCTCCATTGGGAAGGGCTGGATTTCACTTTGCTGAGAAGGTAAAAACTGTTGAACCCAGCAGCAGAGAACATTGTTATATCAGGAGTCAGCAGATCGAGCTTCTACACATAGTCTTACAAGTTCTGCTCCTCAGCATGAGAGCAGTGTGCAGTCTCTGAAGAGATGCTGTATTGTTGTTAGGTTTGTGATTCAGGTTCGTTTTTATAGAGCTGTTACAAGCAGCAAGAGAATTTGCTCTTTTCCTTAATCTTTGTAACTAGAGTTCATTTCTGGGGCGGAGTTGCCTCCTGGGACCCAGACATTAATGTGTGGGCTGAGATTCCTGAAAGCAAGAATTGTCTGTATGCTGTTTGTAACCACCTCTGTTCCTGGTGTATCTAGTGTAAACAAACCAATTGCACTAAGAATACCCACACTCCTCATGATTAATTTCTCTTCCAATGGAAAACTGATCCTACCAGGCCCTGAAATCTGGTGTGACTCAGCAAAGAGGCCACCTTTTTTTTTTTAAGTGAACAATCCTGCAGTGGCCAGAGAATGAGAATGGGGATGGAGAAGGTATGAACTACCAGGAACAAGTCTTTTTCCATCTTAATTGATAACATTACTATGAATCTGAATGTCCTTTATGTAAGGCCCCTTTAGACCACTCTGACAATGTAATGGTGCTTTAAAGGGAGTGTAAATGGCTGCCATAGCAGTGTAAAGGAGAATCTGCTCCTATACTATCTGTAAAGGATAGTCCATACATAACATACCTAAGGCAAAATCACAAAAGCAAGGTGGTTAAAAGTCAGGACATATCCTGACTCCATAGCTAACAGGACATATCCTCTACTCCAGTGGTTCTCAAACTTTTTTTTTTCCGCATACCACTTGAAATTTGCTGAGGATCCACTAATTAGGTGGGTGGCCCTTCATTCTCTGGTGTGTGGCCGCCCAGGCGCGCACCTTAGAGGGAACTATCTGCGGACCACCTGAATGTAGCTCGCAGACCACTGGTGGTCCGCAAACCACAGTTTGAGAACCTCTGCTCTACTCCTCAACCTAGGAACACACATCACTACTAGAGCAACCACTCTACAATACAGACTACACACTAACATCTTAACTCTGCCCTAGGGGGAAACCAGACTTACAGAATTGTCCTCCCAAACTCTCTATACCCACACACAGACCTGACTTCCCTCAAGCACTGTTCCAATTATTCCTTCTGCACAGTTCTGGAAAAAACACACTAACTCAACGTTCATAAAGGGGCTGTTCCACAGAGATCCTTCTCTTTATGAAAGTAGCCTCTGCTTTGCTGAAGACCTTCCTCCCATAAATGATGCTCGATTAGAAAAGCCCATTCATGCTCTGTGTTAGGTTCCAGTTTCAGACATCACTGGAGGCATGTGAAAATTTCTTGCTCTTCCAATATGATCAAAACTAGTGCTGGTGAAAATAAAACTCCATTGTCCGTTTCAAAAACAAAATGTGTTCATGTTTTCCACTGGTGAACCATTGTGCTTAAGGATCTATTTATAAAATGATTATCGATCCATCTTCCCCAGAGTCAGACCACTGGTAGCCTTAGGCACTAGAGCCAGGGTCAGAAATAAATCACTTTTCCCATCTCCCCGAGATTCTGGGCATCACAATGAAAGACTCTGATGACCTTTCCAGCTCTGCTTATTTTTCTAGTATTTTGCAAACAACTACTGTACTCCACCCTTGAGGTTCCAGAGTGAATTCACCTTAGAAGCCAATCAATATTGCTCCTGAATTAGCCAAAGAGGGCAGTGCAGAGTAAAGCTAACCAAACCATTTTTTAGATTAGGGTCTGAACAAAAATATCTGAAAAAAAGTTTCCAATCAGAAGTGTTTTGTTTTTCATTTTCTCTCTGAAATGAAAAATTGAAAAAAAAAATCTTGATGTTAAATGAAACCACATTTAAAAATGAAACATTTCATTTAGAATGAAATGTTGTTAGCTTAGAAAAAATGGAAAAAATTTGCTAAAAAGTCAGTTTGGGGTTGAACAAAATGTTTCCTTCATCCCACAATATTTTGTTTCCAGACATTTTTAAAGGACTAGATTGAGAAAATGGCCAGAGGAGGAGGCCCTCTTAGAACCCTTACCTCAACAGGTAGGGCACTCATTTGGAGGGGATATTTGGGTTTCCTGCACCGATGCATTGATATGAAGCTCTATCTCCTCTATCCCAGCGGAGTGAGCTGGAGGCTATTCTTGGATGAGTTTCTCTTCGTCTATTTTGTTGAAGCCATTCCACTTTGTATAAATAATTAAAAAAATATTTGGAGCAGGGACTTAAACTACATCATCACAGGTGAGGGCCCTAGCACCTAAACTGTAATCGTTCTCCCAGTCATGCTCTGCCTTTGTGAATCACTCTGCTTTTGTGAATGGCACCTAAATCCTTTTGTTTATCTAGCCTGAATTTTATTTATTTATTTTTTTTTGCCAAAACAATTTGGGAAATACCTGTCCAGTCCTCTGATACTTTCTGGACAGGTATAATAAATAAAAATAAACTTTTTTATTTGACTTTTTATTTTTTTCCCCTTATTTTTTAATTTAGCTAAATTCAACCTAAGTTGACGAGTAATTTTGGACACCCATTTGATGATTTACTATTAAAAAAAAGTTGCCCAGCTCTATTGCTGAGTGATATAAAGCATTCCTGCTTCTCCAGACTCTGAACATGCTACTTCTTTCACACTTCATGACCCAGTCTTAGAGGAACGGAATGAAAGTTGATCCTTAATCTTCCAAGCTGTTATGCAGACCACTAAGCAACATCACTAGTGGACAGTTACCATCTGATACTATTTTATGGCCCATGTGAAATCAGTTGGAAAGTACCAGTTCAGTTACTAGGAGGCAGGTGTCAACATCACAAAATCACAATAATAACTGGCATTATTAATTATTTGCTTTCTTAGCCATTTGAACAGAGAAGACAAGGACTGAATGGATCATGAAGGAGGAATTCCCTTGTACCTCACCTCTCTGCTAATTGCATACAGTTAGTTGTGGTCCCTTTCAATGCAGGTGTAGAGCTCATTTAATGAGGTGTAATTGGAAGAGAATAGGTGAAATTATATAACCATTGCCCAGCCTGTATCTATTCTGGAATAAAGGACAGGAGTCCATTTGCATAACAATCCTATTTACCATTATTCTTATTTTTTTCTTCCCCTTTCAGACACAAATTGTCTTTCATGTCTTGCAGCCTTTTTGAGGAACTTGTTTGCAGAATTTCCTGGTTTCGCTTGAGGTTTCCAATCTGTTTCTGGAAGTCACTGGAAACCTGAAAAACTGAAATTCACAAAAACATTTTGTATTCTCATAATTTACAAATCAAAATTATTCCTGCCTTTGTCCACTTTTAATTTTTGTATTGGGGTAGCCATGTTAGTCTGTAGCCACAAAAGCAACAAGGAATCTGGTGGCACCTTAAAGACTAATAGATTTATTTGGGCATAAGCTTTCGTGGGTAAAAAACCTGAAGAATCTGAAGAAGTGGGTTTTTTACCCACAAAAGCTTATGCCCAAATAAATCTGTTAGTCTTTAAGGTGCCCCCAGACTCCTTGTTGTTGTTTTTAAAATTTTTCGTTATTCTATTCATCTGGTTTAAAATTTGTGCCTTGTTTTGGGTAGTAACCCTTAGTATTAACATCACAGGTTTAGTGTAATTTTTCTATTTAAAAATAAAATTTAAATCAAATGAGCTGGCTTCTTAATGGGATACAGAGCCTTTCACCATTTTGTCACCAATTGATATCCAGCGCAGGTCAGTATTAACTGAAAAACATCCCCACCTTATAAATGTTCAGTGTGAAATGAATTAGTGGATGTCATCCAGTTCCTAATGGGACAGGTTTCGATATCACAAAAAACAGCATCATAACTTGATGGCACAAGAAGCCTTCCCTTTGGCAATTTAGGTAGAGAGGTCAAGGAGTGAATGGGCTACAGAAATTGTCACTTGCAGCAATACTACTACTCTGGAGCTCAACCAAGGTAAAGTACATTAATGGGTGATAGTGTGTCAGGAAAGCTTGCATTACCACTGCCCATGCTGTACCTGTGCAATGGTTAAATCAACAACTTCAGACTACAGTGGATAGATAGCAATCTTTTATCTGAAATTCACCAGATAAAAAAGTATTGATACTTACACACTATTCCCAGGGCTAACAGCCCTACCAGCAATGCCAAGCACAATGTGAGGAAAGTCAGGGCAACCAGACGCCATGTGGGGGAAGAAGCAGGGTGCCCTGCAGAAACAGCAAAAAAAAGTCCAGACCAGTAATATATATAATTGGTGCTTTAGTGGGGCCAATTTCACAACGCTGAAAACAATTATGAGCCAAATCCAAACCATCTGGAAGGAAGAATTTAATCAAAACAAAAAAAAAACTGAATGATAATTGGGAATCTTTAAACAACACCTTACTAGATGTCCCCAATGCCATAAGCTCACAATTGAGGGAGAAGGCTGTGCTAGTTTTTAAAAAAATGTTTAGTGTAGAATTAAAGGCAGCTGTAAAAAATAATAATAATTAAATACATAACCATTGGAATAAAGGGGAAGTTGATAGTAATGAATATAAATCAGAAATTAGGAATTGTAGAAAATTGATAAGGGAAGTCAAGGGACATAGGGAGATATCTATGGCAGCAGAAATAAGAACAATAAGAAGGAGTTTTTAAAATATATTAGGAACAAAAAGAATCCTGACAATGGTATTGGTCCATTGCTAGATGGATATGTTAGAATTATCAATAATAATGCAGAAAAGGCAGACATGCTAATATATATTTCTGTGCTGAATTTTGGGGAAAAACAGATGATGCAGTCTCATCATATGGTGAGTACACTCTTTCCCATTCCACTTGTATCTCTGGAGAATGTTAAACAGAAACTGGTGTGACTGCTGATGGAATACTATGTCCAGTTCTGGTGCTCACAGTTCAAGAAGAATGTTGATAAATTGAAGAGGGTTCAGAGAAGAGCCATGAGAATGATTAAAGGATTAGAAAACATGTCTTCTAGTTGTAGACTCAAGGAGCAAAATCTCTTTATCTTACCAAAGGGGAGGTTAAAGGGTGACTTGATTATAATCTATATGTACCTCCATGGGGAACACATATTTAATAATGGACTCTTTAATCATGCAGAGAGAGGTATAACACGATCCAATGGCTGAAAGTTGAAGCTAGAGAAATTCAGACTGGGAATAAAGTGTACATTTTTAATGGTGACAGTAATTAACTGTTGGAACAATTTACCCAGGGGTGTGGTGGATACTCCATCACTGACAATTTTTAAATGAAGATTGGATGTTTTTCCAAAGCCACGTCTACACTAGCGAGCTTACAGCGGCATATCTGTACCGATGCAGCTGCGCCGCTATAAGACGCTCATGTAGCCGCTCTATGCTGAGCGGAGAGCGCTCTCCTGTCAACTTAATAAAAACACCTCCATGAGTGGTGGTAACTATGTCCGTGGGAGAATCTCTCCCGCCAACATAGCGCTGTGCACACTACCACTTATGCCAGCAAAACGTATGTTGCTCGGGGGGTGGCTTTTTCACACTCCTGAATGACATAAGTCATAGCGTAGACATGGCCTAAAAGATCTGCTCTAGGAATTATTTTTGGAAAGTTCTATGGCCTGTGCTATGTAAGAGGTCAGACTAGATGCTCATAATGGTCCTATCTGGCCTTGGAATCTAAGAAAACCAATAGTGAATTCAGTGACTAAAAGCTGTGCATTCTGGAAAAGCCTTATTTTGCTGCTTTGTTCTTCTTCCTTACTTCCTTACTTCTTGGTTCCCACATACCCACAAAGACACTGAGCCAGCTTCTGATAGGGCAGACTCTGCTGCAGGATCCCGAGTGGTAAGAGGTCTGCTTGGAAAGGGCTGCAGCTACAGAAGTTTCCAACAGACTCTTTTCCACTGCAGGGGCTACAGATGGTCAGCACAGACCCCAGAGTGGGTGGGATCCTCTCTGCAATCTGTCTGCAGAGCTCTTATTGAACCCTAATTAGAGATGAAAGCTAAAAACATGACCTGCCCTCCCCAGGGTAAATCCTTCCCAGGTCACAGCGGCAGCCCTTGCTGGTGAAGGAACTTATAATTCCCCTTGCCTATAAATGTGGGAATGAAGCAAGCACACTTTGTATTATTGTATAACAGTTCAGACTTTGTATCATTTCTTGTATCTCCTCCTTATTAGTCAACACCATGGCTACGGAGGAAACAAGAAGTCCATCTACCACTCCAGCATTGGTATCTCCTCCAACCAATAGCCATTTGCCTCCTTCTCCTCCAGCAATGGCATGTCCTTCCTCATCATCAGCTTGCCTCACTTTTCTATGATAACGTTATCCACTCTCCCACTTCAGACACCATCCAGTCCCCCTTAAGTGGTTTTTGTTCTTCTTAAATGACAATCTTTGTAATGGCAAAATATTTTAGAAGCTGGGTTTTGACCGAAAGGCTGTAAAGAGTGAACAAAAGGGTAGAAAATGAAAGCAGAATTCCCTAAACAGAATGTTGAGAACACAGGGTTAGAAATGTATATGAAAAAAGAATATCAACTGCTGTGACACTAGCTAGGGTAAAATTACAAGGGCCATTGATCCTCATGCTTCAGGGCATGATCACCAGCTAGAGTCAGGAAGGTTTCATTTACATCCCTATGTAATAGTGCAAAGTGGTGGTTGATATTTTGCTGCCTGATATGAGTTGTATTTTTAAATGAATTTAATATGATGTTTGATTAATTATTCTATCTGATAATCAACCAGGAAACAAAGAAAACTCCAATGGTGAAAAATATTTTAACTTTCTAATAGCTCCAGCCCCCAGAAAAGAATTTTTACACATACATGACAAATGAGTTGTCAAGCCCTTTTGTAGACCAACAAGATGTAAGACATCAATTTTATTAACTCTTTGTTTGGATATTATACACTATGAACCAGATCCTCAGCTAGTGTAAATTGATGTGGTCCACTGAAGTCTGTGTAGTGACAACAAGTATTCACCAGTTCTAGCCACAAATCAGTTAACTCTTTACCAAATACAATCCAGTCTCAATTTGGAGTGTAGCTGGGACAGTAACTGTGTCCCAAGTTCATATTAACACTTAGCACAAGTCCAAGGCTGGCGCACAGACTGAAGGCCCAGTTAAATCCACGTTAGTTCCCAGCTTCACTTCAAAATAGAATGGTGGTGTAACTGGTCTTGTAAATGGGCCTCCGAAATTGGATATTTTTGTAATGTAGATAGACCCATGGCCCACATGCTCCCAGAGAGAGCCTGGCCCTGTGAAGACAGACAGCATGCTGTAGTGGGAAGAAACAAAAGGACTTTCTGTAAAGTAACAGTTTTTAGTCTAGCTGTATTTCTAGTCTCCTTATTGAGCCAGGTTCTGCTTTGTGCTGTTCTGACAATGCAAAGCAGGATGAAAGCCTGCTTAACCATCTACTTGGGAATCCCCATGACAGGGAAATCCCTAGCTGCAGTAGCCAGCTCTACATCACCTGGCCATAACTCAAAGAAGGTGTCTAGAACATGGCTGTGGAAGGGACCATGGTGAGAGTGCCTCTGCACTGCAGTGATCACTGCTGTGAAGTGGCCTCTTGGGGACTGTTGCAGCCAGGCATAATTTAGAGCAGGCCTAAGGCTGATATAAATTATGCAGAAGGATGAGTCAGCCTGTAAGTGTGCATCTCCACCTCAAGGGCAACCCCCAGTGCATAGATGCAGCACTGCACAAGACTTTGCCTCTCATACCTGCTCTGGTGGGTACTTCCTTGGCTGCAGTGGGCAGTCTCAGATAAAGTCTTCCTCCTACTCCCTGTCTGGGTCTTCTGTGCCTCGGCTCTCTGGCCATGTCCATAAGAGTTCATCCCTTCCAGGGTAACACAAACAAGTTCAAACAGGTTCTTAAACTAATACCCTTCTGCTCCTCTCAACATCTGTAGTTCCCTTGTTGGCCTTCGCACAGGGCTTCCCCTGTAGAAGCCTAACCTGCTGCTGTATTGTTCTTCCACCATTGTACTCTATCTGTTAAAACGTATCCCATGACTTCTCTCTGCTAGAGAGACCTTCCTCCTCTGCAGTCTCTTCCCCCAAGTGAGCTTCCTCAGTCTACTTTTAAGGCCTAGCTAACTCTGCCTCTTCTGGGCAGAAGAAAATTAGTTAATCACCCCCAGGTGTGGAGCTGACTAACTAGGGTTCTTTCCCTTACTTTACAGAGGATGGGGATGCTCTGGCACCAGCTAAACACCCTGAGTCAGCCCCGGGTACCTTGGAGTTCTTTTGGCTGAAGCTATACTGGGTCTCTGTGGGGGTCCTGAGTCTCCTTCTGGGAGAGGGTGGACAGGATCTGCCCTGCCTTCACAGTCAGATCCATGTCTACCACCTTCAGGCCCTGCAGAGACTCCTTTATGGTGCAGTTACTCTGGCGTAGAGTTTGCTGGTGCACACCTTCCTCCACCATCTTTGAGGGCTCCGATGCAACCTCCATCTCTTCTACCTCCATCTGAGGGGTCTTCTGCAAGACCTCTCTGAGCTACCGGTCTTCTACCGGGACATCCTAAGGACCTGGAAGCTGGTCTAGGCGACCAGGTCCATGGTGGCCGCCGAGAGGGAGGACCTCTTTACAGAGCCCCTGCTACACAACCCCCAGCTCAGTGTTCAGGTGGTGGAGTCCCCCTTGGTGTGCCGGAAGTTGGTCCTGACAGGTATCACCAGAATTGGGGAGACCTCCTGGAGTACAACAGTTGGAGCCCCTGTCGCTTGGCCAGTACATGGGGCTCTCCATCCCTCAAGTTCGACGGCATAGAAGAGCGGCCATACAAGGTCAGTCCAAAGGTCCATCTAGCCCAGTATCCTGTCTTCCGACAGTGGCCAATGCCAGGTGCCCCAGAGGGAATGAACAGAAGAGGTAATCATCAAGTGATCCATCCCCTGTTGCCCATTCCCAGCTTCTGGCAAACAGAGTCTAGGGACACTATCCCTACCCATCCTGGCTAATAGCCTTGATGGACCTATCCTCCATGAATTTATCTAGTTCTTTTTTTAACCCTCTTATAGTCTTGGCCTTCACAACATCCTCTGGAAAAGAGATCCACAGGTTAACTGTGCGTTGTGTGAAGAAATACTTCCTTTTGTATACTCCAGGAGGTGAGGGCAGCCTTACTGCCTGTCTCTAAGGCCTTCCTTGAGTGGGTTCTGCAGGAGTGGTCTCCCCGCCTGCCCTTCCCCCTGGCCCTCTGGACCTCTCCATCAGGCCCCTGTCCTGCGAGTCTCCCCTCCCCCCACAACTGCTCCCTCCTCACCAGATGAGCTGGCTGAGCGACTTGCAATGGGTCCATCTCTGAACTGTTGCATTGCCCTCCTCAAAAGATGCTGCAAAGAATCTGGCTACAATCAAGGTGTGTCCACAGAGCACTGAGAAACCTGTATGTCTTCTTACAGCATGCTCCTGGGGGCAGACTTCCTTCCCTATGACTGGTGTAAAGCGGTGGCTCCAGAAAAGAAGACGTCGCTGTGGTTTCCCTGAACTCTGGTGATCTCCAACTGCTCTGCCTCCAATGACCATTTATGGTCACTAGCACCTGCAGCAAAGTTGGAACAGCCTTCAGACTGCTCTAATTGATACCAGAGGACTGGCTTAGAGCACAAATGGCCCAGGATCGGGGATAGGACAAAGATGATTTACAGCCATTCTTGCACATTCCCCTCCTGAATCATGCTGTGTGCTCCTCTGCCTGAGCCAGGAATCAGAGCCTGTTACACACTGATGCCATCGGGTGATTGCTACTTTCCTAAAAATGGCAAAACTGCTAAATAATCTGGCTTTTGTCTGAATTGAAAGGCAAAATAACCTACCACCTTCCCTACCAAGGTACAGCCCCAAGCTGGAGCCTGACAGCATCACATGTTGTGGTCTCTGACAGATAAGGAAAAAAGGAAGTGGTTTCAATTTGATTCACTCGGGATCTGAGGTTTCCCTAGCTGAATGCAAGCCCTTCTGCAGAAGACAGCCTGGGGCTCTGAGGTCCAAACTGCTCAGAGAGCCAAAGCAAACAAAAGTTCTGTCTTCAGAGTTTTTTATTTAACTAATCTCTCATTCATTGTTTCAGGAAAAGGCTCCGTGAAACAGAGTTTGTGTTTTGAGCATTTTTTTTCTTGCATTTATAAATATTCCCGTGGTCTCTTTTTTTAAAAGTACCTTTGACTATTTAAAGTATTTCCCTCTTCTCTGGCTCTGTTCACCCTTTCACATGGAGACATCACATATGCTCCATACTGTGAAAGTGAGTTATCATTTGTCACCAAATGTTACAACCTCCCATGAGAAAGAAGCAGGTCAAAAATGAAAGAGAACTAAGATTCTATTTCCTCCATGGACCAGAGTTTGACAACTATAAAATCCTAATCTAGCGCAACATCTTGCCATTGTTGATTCTGCCAAAATCGCCATGGATGGCACAGTATGTCCTCTAGACTCTCAAACTCTACACTAGAACCTGATCCCACAAACACTACCTTGCACACTGCTCACTCCCATGGGTAGTCCCATTCAAGTCAATAGGATTACTCGTGGTAGAAAGTACTCTCAGCAATTAGTGTTTGCAGGGGTCCTTACATTGTGAAAATATTCAGGGGAGGGACAACATCTCCCTCCATGCTTTGAACTGCACAGTGCATGCTTCTGTGCTTCTGTTAATTAATAATGACAATAAAACAAAATGAGAAATTCACCACTGGTGTAACTCTACTGAGAATAACGGATTTAGAGGAGTTAATTTAGAAGAGGCCCATTCTGCCTAAGATTAGGTTGACAGTACTTCCCAATCCAGCTAATTTAAGCACAGTAACTAAAAAAGCCTTAGAGATTGTACCTTTTTCCTCAGGAGCAGCAGGCTTTGGGATATTTTCCAGTGCATAAGATTTATTAAATTCCAGATCCGCATATGTTATTTCCTCTGTCATAGCTGGTGAAGAGGGAAGCTTACATTTCAAGTCAAAAAGTTAAGGCACATTCGAGGTTCTGCAGCAGATGAGCGAGGAACAAGATCTGTCATTTTAGAGAGGGCTCCTTTTTAATGCATTGGTTGATACAAATGAGGCAACCCGGATATCAGAGCAGAGTGGGCCAGAACTTCCCCTGAAAGGATGTTACAAAAGAGAAATGTTCCCTTTTGACTGAGGAACAGTCCCCCTCTCTTTCTTCCTCTGCCTCCTTTCTCGCCCACCTGCCCACCACTTATTTCTCTTTGCAACATCTGTCTGTGTAAATTCTATACTTTGTTTTTTAAAGAGGCAACTTGTTTCTGCAGAACTGCAGGATCAGGATTCATATGTGGGGCTGAGTACAGGATTTTCACAGCATTATGGTCATGTTCTGTTATGACCAGATGCATGTCATAGGGGTTAGCACTCTGCACTGTCCTACAGCAGGCTTGGGATCAATTATCAGTCCTTGTCTCTTGCCACAGGGTGCTGAGAGTGCTCTGGAGACTGGGTCCAGTGCCCAGGGATTAGAGTTCAGTGTGACCATGCAGAAGCCCTAAGTCCAGGTACTTGGGCCCAGATCCTTGGCTGGTATGAATCAGTGTATTGATCATTGACTTCTAGTCCAATTTATACCATTTGGCACCTGGTTTCTACCAGCTCAGGTCAGAAAGAACAAGGAATGCTGCAGGGATCGGGGCCAATGCCTGGGAACCACTGCTTTGTGCTCTGATATGTGAGACTTCAGCTTTATTACCGTTCCTGGAATCTTGCTTCGCTAGGCCTAGGAGGATAGTGTATGGCACAAGGAAAAGTTCAGGCAAAGGTACAGGTTTTGAGGCTGCACAAGAAGGTAAAAGGAGAATGCAACATGTGTGCTGGCTTTTGTGTCTCCTCCATCAGGGCCAGCAAAAATTGTAGAACCTGCACTCTTCTCAGTGCAGTGACTGCTCCTTTCTAGCACTCCCTGCAGTATAAGGCTCTGAAAGGGGACAAGAAAGAGGGAAGGAACTGGCTAGTCTTGGAAGGCAGTGCATGCTGCACCCTCCTAGCAGACAGAGCACCAGGTGTGTTATCTTGTGCCACAGAGAGATCCTCTGTATTTCTCTGGGTCACAGTGATTCCCACTGTTCCTGACCTGACAGCATTAGGGCAAGTTTTGTAACAGCCAGAGCAACTGAGACACAGAAACAGACTCCCCTGGGGAGGTGGTCAAGTACTCAGTGATACCGAGAGATTCCAGAGATTTTGGATTAGATGTGGAAATGCAGATGTGGGACGTACACCATTGTGAAATGAAACAAGTGCTACAACATGTGGATCAGGAGCAGATTGCACATGGTGTCACAATCTGAATTACTAATAGTAATAGGCCTGATTCTCATTTACACTAGGGCCACCTTACACCACTCTGGCTGTGTAAAGGGATCTTTAAGTGAGTGTGGATGAAATTAACATCTATTTTAAGATGTCTTTGCACTTTCCCATTGGTGTAAATCAGCCTTAGGGTGACTGAGAATCAGGCCTTAATACGGGGTTTGTTTTGTTTCTCCCTCCAAGTAACTGAAAAATATTATAGACATTAACATTCATATCAGTGCACAACAGAAACGAGCAGCATTTATAGTGGAAGCAAGTGAGATCCCAAAATACTGAGTTTTAATCATCTCAGTTGTTAGTAACACAGAGAAGGAAAATTAAATTTAAATTATCCAAATGTCAACCTGCGTTTCCATAGAGCCCAATTCTGCAAATGCTTTGCACAACATTATCTTTACTCAGATGAGTAGCCCAGGTGAATTACTGATGTGCTTAAGCGTTTGCAAGTACAGGTAATTCATTTGGACTGATCAAAGAAGAAAACGCTATCTGAAATTATTTTAGTTATTAACCAAAATTCCGAGTGTCCCAACCTTTAATTCTTAGTGTTTAAATTCGGCAGAGAATTCCATCTCTCTTCCTGAAGATAGTGGTTTTTCCAGGCTGCACAGTTCTCTGCCTAGACTTGCCAGCAAGCCAGATGGCCTACACAGCCAGTGTCTGCAGTTTGCTTTGTGCTCCTTGACAGTTAAGCAAAAAAAGGGGGTATGACCTATGCTGAGGTTCAACCCAAATCAGGGGCCCTGTGACAGTCACCTTTTGTGAGCTGAGAACTCTGCCCCTCTTTTAGCTCTTGACTCACATTTACACTGCCACTCACATCCATATTTTCTTTGTCCAGTAAGAAGAGAGTTAACATTCTCTGAGAAAGCATCTAACCGTAATTTTCTCCAAGAGGAATTCACTCCAGCAGGCATTATGGTTTCCTTAAAGAAGTGAGGCTTAAAAAATTAAGCAAGTTACAGATGAGAAAGTATAGACAATATGAGATATTATGCAGGGACACTGTCCAGATTCTTATACCTCACCTATCCCTGTGGAATCTGAGCACCTAACAAAGTAGTTTCAGTGAGGATTTGCAATGTCACCAAAATCTCAGTTTGGAGAATAAAAAGTAAACTATGTGTAGAATAAATTAGATCCCTCTTCAGCACTTACCTCTTCTGCTTGTAGCACAAGCATCTTTGCTTCTCTCTTCCTATCAGCAGCATGGGGAAAAAAGTGTCTGGATTCAGAGACCTTTCAGAGATATAGGCCTAGTCTCTTTCTGAGCACAGGTGATGCAATTAATAGAGAGGGACTGACAATGGGAGATATCAATATACCACCAACATAAGGTAGTGGAGCTTATTTATTTATTTTTTTGGTGGCAATCATACAATAACTTTACTGACAGTCATTGAGAAAGTAAAATGATGAAGTTATTTGTATCCAAACAGATATTAACATGAGGAAGTTGCGGGTAAATGATACTAAGTGAACGTCTGCTCTGAAGAACAATTTTGTCGATGATGAACAGAAATCCAGCTCCCTTTCCCAGGGCTGGTCTGTCTCTGCAGAGTGAACTGGACAAAAAAAAAATCAACAGCTTGTTTCTATTCCTAAGGCCAGGGGACATGGCTTTAAATATCCACAGGAAGCAGGGGCATTCCGTAAGAAGTTGTCTTTTTATACTCACCTTTCAAAGTAAAAGTGCACTCTTGGAAATTTAGCCCTGTGTAGCAAAGATAAATTATAATGGACTTGCTGATTACATCTTAACCCATGTCTCTGTCAGTGCATAAAAATAACACCTGAGATTTTCATGGTGATCTAGGAGGATTTAGACACACATCTTCCATTCAAATTTCTGTGTCTTTAAATTCCCTAGACTGCTCTGAATATCTCAAAATGTTTTTTTTCCCAGTAGAATCTTATTGTTCAGAAGGACAAGAGAGAAAATTAAAATTTAGGCACATGAAAGGCATCAACATCTACCCACAAGCTGGACAGAGTGATCTGAAAATACCAGGACAATCAGAACTAAATGAATGGAAATGGACTTTATGGTGTCAAAACCCACATGCACACACTATGCCTTCTGGATAGACAATGAACATTGGTCATACAAAGGGTACTTTATACCCAGTTGGTCCAATGTAATTCTCCTGGGAAGACCATTCTAGACAAACCATCAGAGTTTAATGAGTGGACTTCTTCAGTCTGTGAGTGTGTGTGAGAGAGAGAGAGAGAGAGAGAGTGTCCTTGCGGTATCCAGAACAGTGAGTCACCTTGTTATCTCCTGCCTCCAGCAACTGGTTGCCTTCCCCATGGTGACTGGGTGTCAGTTCCCTGACACCACCAGCCTTTCAGTCACCCAGGCACTCTCCTCTGGGCAATGCCAGCCATGATTTTGCCTTGGTGGTTAAAAATAGGTGCACCCAGTCCCCAAGTGACTTTGAATCATTCCCCTGCAATATCCAGCCCCTGACACTGGCTGTAAGCCACACAGAACTTGTGGACACTTATAATACAACAAAAGAAGGTTTATTTAAGAAAGGAGAGAGATTCAGCTAGAAACAAGAGAGTGATGGAAAGAAATGGTTACAATAAAAAACAAAATCACACAATGCAAACTAGGGACTACACTTATTATAGTAAGTTACCTTTCCTATCTAATAAAGTAGGTTTTCCTCCGAAAGTTCAGCCTGCTGCAGAGCTGGCTGGGTTCACAGGAACCAGGTATGGCATTACGCCCCATATTCTTCATAGTAATATTATTATGATATGATTACAGCATAGCTATGATGTATTTTATACAAGATAGGTCATGTGAGATATCATTGGAAAGGTTATGAGTCACTGAATATAATTATCCTATTTAAATGCATCTATCATTTTGGTATCTGAAGTTAGGAATATGCAATCAATCTAGGTGGCTGGCTGGGAAAGGCCATTAGGGAGAACAATAGGTCTTAGAAGATGCTAATCTCCCACCGGGAAGCCTTCCTAAGGACACTACAAACAGCCTCCGAGTCATGGCTGCTATGTTCCTACAGGGGCACATGAACAAGTCACCTGGTACTGGACTCCATCTTGGAATACCAATGTTTTTCCACTGACCGGGCATGGGAACCAAGAGGGGAGACAAAGGGTTCCCACCATATGCAAATGCTATTTAAGGCAGGGGCATGACATCATTGTGGTTCTTCACTGACTCCCTGCCCAAGAAGATTGCTGGAAAGACCTGAGGAACAAGGACTGGACTGGGGGAGAAGGGCTGAACCCGGGCCAGAGAGATTTCTAATCTGTAAAAGGAATACCTGGGGTTTTAAGCTGCAAGCAAGTGCAGCTTGCGCTCAAAAATCTCTGCAAAATGCCTAAATCCATAATTAGGGTGAGAATTTCCTACTCATTTCCAATCTCTTTAGTATATTAAGCTTAGATTGTGTTTTTGTTTATTTGCTAGGTCATCTGCTTTCATCTGTTTGCTATCCCTTATAATCACTTAAAATCTATCTTTTGTATTTAATAAACTTGTTTTGTTTTGGCTAAAACCAGTGTGTATGTGAGTCATAACTTGGAGCAGAAAGCTATGTATATTCCTCTCCAAATCGAGGGAGGGGGCATCTTTCATGAGCTTATGCTGTACAGTTCTCTGTGCAGTGCAAGACAGAATAATTTTGGGTTTACACTCCAGAGGGGAGTGCGTGACTTAGGAACTGGGAAGTGCCTTAGCTGAACCTTCCCATGAAAAGCTGATCTAAGCCTCTTAGCCCTGTGTGTAGCTGCAGCTGGGTGTGTCCCTACCTGTATGTGTGCTGGAGGGGGTTTGAGGGTCTGTCATAGAATCATAGAATCAGAAAATATTAGGGTTGGAAGAAACCTCAGGAGGTCATCTAGTCCAATCCCCTGCTCAAAGCAGGACCAACCCCAACTAAATCATCCCAACCATGGCTTTGTCGAGCTGGACATTAAAAACCTTTAAGGATGGAGATTCCACCACCTCCCTAGGTAACCCATTCCAGTACTTCATCACCCTCCTAGTGAAATAGTGTTTCCCAATATCCAGCCTAGACCTCCCCCACTGCAACTTGAGACCATTACTTCTTGTTCTGTCATCTGCCAACACTGAAAACAGCCTAGCTCCATCCTCTTTGGAACCCCCCTTCGGGTAGTTGAAGGCTGCTATCAAATCCCCCCCTCACTCTTCTCTTCTGCAGATAAAACAAGCCCAGTTCCTTCAGCATCTCCTCGCAAGTCATGTGCCCCAGCCCCCTAATCATTTTTGTTGTCCTCCACTGGACTCTCTCCAATTTGTCCACATCTCTTCTGTGGGGAGGAAGGGGGGTGACCAAAACTGGACACACTACTCCAGGTGTGGCCTCACGAGTGCTGAACAGAGGGGAATAATCACTTCCCTCGATCTGCTGGCAATGCTCCTACCAATACAGCGCAATATGCTGTTGGCCTTCTTGGCAACAAAGACGCACTGCTGACTCATATCCACTGTAATCCTCAGGTCCTTTTCTGCAAAACTGCTGCTTATCCAGTCAGTCCCCAGCCTGTAGCGGTGCATGGGATTCTTCCTTCCTAAGTGCAGGACTCTGCACTTGTCCTTGTTGAACCTCATCAGATTTCTTTTTGCCCAATCCTCCAATTTGTCTAGGTCACTCTGGACCCTATCCCTACCCTCCAGTGTATCTAACTCTCCCCCCAGCTTAGTGTCCTCTGCGAACTTGCTGATGGTGCAATTCATCCCATCATCCAGATCATTAATAAAGATGTTAAACAAAACCGGCCCCAGGACCGACCTCTGGGGCACTCCACTTTATACCGGCTGCCAACTAGACATGGAGCCATTGATCACTACCCGTTGAGCCCAACAATCTAGCCAGCTTTCTATCCACCTTATAATCTATTCATCCAATCCATACTTCTTTAACTTGCTGACAAGAATACTGTGGGAGACCGTATCAAAAGTTTTGCTAAAGTCAAGATATATCATAACCACCACTTTCCTCATATCCACAGAGCCAGTTATCTCATCATAGAAGGCAATCGGGTTGGTGAGGCATGACTTGCCCTTGGTGAATCCATGTTGACTGTTCTTGATCACCTTCCTCTCCTCCAAGTGCTTCAAATGGATTCCTTGAGGACCTGCTCCGTGATTTTGCCAGGGACTGAAGTGAGGCTGACTGGTCTGTAGTTCCCCGGGTTCTCTTTCTTCCATTTTTAAAATATGGGCACTAAATTTGCCTTTTTCCAATCATCCGGGACCTCCCCCAATCATCATGAATTTTCAAAGATAACAGCCAATGGCTCTGCAATCACATCAGCCAACTCCCTCAGCACCCTTGGATGCATTAGATCTGGCCCTGTCACAGCAGTACAGTGTAAAGGGAGCCCAGGCTGGTGGGTCAGGCTGACTCAGTGGTACCCCAATTCCAGGTGGCACCCCGGGGATCCGAATATTTTATGAAAAACCTCCCAGTGCCACAAGATGTTTCCTCAGTGAATGGATCCAGAATGTCTCTGTCCACTCTGCGTTATAGTGAAACACTCAGGCAGACGTGTGCAACCCCATGAACTTCACAATAGTAACTTTCTGGAACTCAGTAGTTCTATTAATGATGCACATAGGGGATGGCTCCCGCTCCTTCTGCAGGGTAAACAGCTGTAAAAATTCATATGAACTAAATTTTGTCGCTCAGATGAACAGTTCTGATGCTAAATATGCACAAGTAGTAGGGTCACCCGCTCTGGCCCTGACTGATTGGGGAGGCAGGGTCAGCTGTGGCCACGCCCCAATCAGGACCCAGCTGGCCCTATAAGAGGGCAGTGGGCCAGGAGAGAGACACACTCTCTCTCTAGCCTTTGGAGAGCAAGGGACCAGGCTGCCTGGGGAGCTGAGGAAGGTACCGAGGGTAGAGCAGTGCTGGGGAAGGGCCAGGGAGCTGGGGAGCTCCAGCCTAGCTGATCACCAGGCTGCAGGCTGAAGTAAGGGCCCACTAAAAGGTACTAGGGCTGCAGAGGGGCAGCCCTGTTATAGGTAAAGGCAGCAGGTCCAAACCCAACTTTGCCTGTGATGAGTGGCTTATACTGCAGTCTACCCCAGTGAGCATGGGCTAGATGGTGACTGGCAGTAGCCTACGACTGAGGTGAGGTGGGGATAGTGGGTGGGGGTTCCCCTGGGTGGGGAGACCCAGGGAAACTGTGGGGGTACTGCTTGGGGGCAGCACCCAGGGAAAGGGGCAGCAGGGTCCGGGAGGGACACCGGGGCCAGAACAAGGTGAGACACCGGCCGACAGAGGGCGCTCCGGAGGCTGGAGAGCTAATTCCCCGAGAGGCCAGCAGGCGGCACCACCGGGTGAGTTTGTGCCCCATTACAGTGCCTAAGTTATTTTTTTGTAAAACTTCCCTTGATGCTTATGTTCCTGCTTCTGGCCCTATGCACTGAGCATCTGGAAGCCTATGTCCTGCCTAAGCCCCAGAACGATTCATAAGCCAGCGGAAGATAGGTGTTCAGCTTCCTAAGTCATATGTGGGGCCTGATCTGGTAGGTGAGCACAGGGATTGCATGCTACATTGGGTCCCTCTGTTGAGTTCATGCAAAATATGAAATTGCAGAACTACTATTGCTAAAACAAGTCTCTACACCAGATGACTGGGAGGTGGCTAATGTAATGCCAGTCTTTAAAAGGGGCTCCAGAGGGGTCCTGGCAATTACAGGCTAGTGAGCCTAACTTCAGAACTATGCTAATTGGTAGAAACTATCAGACACATAGATAAACACAATTTGTTATTTGAGAGACTTTTAAGGAAGAGTTCTCCAAGCGTTCTGACCTTGAGTGGATCACTGCAGGGTAAGTGGCTCTGGGAAGAAGGATAAAGGAGTTTGAGGCACAAGTGGTGTTCTCGTCCATACTCCCTGTGGAAGGAAAAGGCCCGGGTAGAGACTGTTGAATCGTGGAAGTCAACGAATGGCTACGCAGGTGGTGTTGGAGAGAAGGCTTTGGATTCCTTGACCATGGGATGGTGTTCCAAGAAGGAGGAGACAGACTCCAACTAACGAACAGAGGGAAGAGTATCTTCACAGGCAGGCTTGCTAACCTAGTGAGGAGGGTTTTAAACTAGGTTCACTGGGGGAAGGAGACCAAAGCCCTGAGGTAAGTGGGGAAGTGGGACACCAGGATGAAGCACGAGCAGGAGAGCGCAAGAGGGGAGGACTCCTGCTTTATACTGCTGCAGGACGATCACAGAGTTATCTTAAGTGCCTATACACAAATGCAAGAAGCCTGGGAAACAAGCAGGGAGTACTGCAAGTCCTGGCACAGTCAAGGAATTGTGATGTGATTGGAATAACAGAGACTTGGGGGGATAACTCACATGACTGGAGTACTGTCATGGATGGATATAAACTGTTCAGGAAGGACAGGCAGGGCAGAAAAGGTGGGGGAGTTGCATTGTATGTAAGAGAGCAGTGTGACTGCTCAGAGCTCCAATATGAAACTGCAGAAAAACAGAGTATCTGGATTAAGTTTAGAAGTGTGAGCAACAAGGGTGATGTCGTGGTGGGAGTCTGCTATAGACCACCAGACCAGGGGAATGAGGTGAATGAGGCTTTCTTCCGGCAACTAGCAGAAGTTACTAGATCACAGGCCCTGGTTCTCATGGGAGACTTCAATCACCCTGATATCTGTTGGGAGAGCAATACAGCGGTGTATAGACAACCCAGGAAGATTTTGGAAAGTGTAGGGGACAATTTCCTGGTGCAAGTGCTGAAGGAACCAACTAGGGGCAGAGCTCTTCTTGACCTGCTGCTCACAAACAGGGAACAATTAGTAGGGGAAGCAAAAGTGGATGGGAACTTGGGAGGCAGTGACCATGAGATGGTTGAGTTCAGGATCCTGACACAAGGAAGAAAGGAGAGCAGCAGAATATGGACCCTGGACTTCAGAAAAGCAGACTTTGACTCCCTCAGGGAACTGATGGGCAGGATCCCCTGGGAGAATAACATGAGGGGGAAAGGAGTCCAGGAGATCTGGCTGTATTTTAAAGAATCCTTATTGAGGTTGCAGGAACAAACCATCCCGATATGTAGAAAGAATAGTAAATATGGCAGGCAACCAGCTTGGCTTAACACAAAAAAGAAGCTTACAAGAAGTGGAAGATTGGACAAATGACCAGGGAGGAGTATAAAAATATTGCTCAGGCATGCAGGAGTGAAATCAAGAAGGCCAAATCACACTTGGAGTTGCAGCTAGCAAGCGATGTTAAGAGTCACAAGAAGGGTATCTACAGGTATGTTAGCAACAAGAAGAAAGTCAATGGAAGTGTGGGCGCCTTACTGAATGAGGGAGGCAACCTAGTGACAGAAGATATGGAAAAAGACTAATGTACTCAATGCTTTTTTTGCCTCTGTCTTCAAGAACTTGGTCAGCTCCCAGACTGCTGCACTGAGCAGCACAGCATGGAGAAGAGGTGACCAGCCCTCTGTGGAGAAAGAAGTGTCTCAGGACTATTTAGAAAAGCTGGACGAGCACAAGTCCATGGGGCCAGATGCGCTGCATCCGAGGGTCCTAAAGGAGTTGGCGGATGTGATTGCAGAGCCATTGGCCATTATCTTTGAAAACTCATGGTGATCGGGGGAGGTCTCGGATGACTGGAAAAAGGCTAATGTAGTGCCCATCTTTAAAAAATGGAAGAAAGAGAACCCAGGGAACTACAGACCGGTCACCCTCACCTCAGTCCCTGGAAAAATCATGGAGCAGGTCCTCAAGGAATCCATTACCTGAAGTACTTAGAGGAGAGGAAAGTGATCAGGAACAGTCAGCATGGATTCACCAAGGGCAAGTCATGCCTGACAACCTAATTGCCTTCTATGACGAGATAACTGGCTCTGTGGATGAGGGGAAAGCAGTAGATGTGTTATTCCTTGACTTTAGCAAAGCTTATGATACGGTCTTCCACAGTATTCTTGCCAACAAGTTAAAGAACTATGGGCTGGATGAATGGACTATAAGGTGGATAGAAAGGTGGATCGATCATCGGGCTCAATGGGTAGTGATCAATGGCTCCATGTCTAGTTGGCAGACGGTATCAAGCGGAGTGCCCCAAAGGTTGGTCCTGAGGCCAGTTTTGTTCAATATCTTCATTAATGATCTAGAGAATGGTGTGGACTGCACCCTCAGCAAGTTTGTAGATGACACTAAACTGGGAGGAGTGGTAGATATGCTGGAGGGTAGAGATAGGATACAGAGGGACCTAGACAAATTAGAGGATTGGACCAAAAGAAATCTGATGAGGTTCAACAAGGACAAGTGCAGAGTCCTGCACTTGGGAAGGTAGAATCCCATACACTGCTACAGACTAGGGACCGACTGGCTAGGCAGCAGTTCTGCAGAAAAGGACCTAGGGGTTACAGTGGATGAGAAGCTGGATATGAGTCAACAGTGTGTCCTTGTTGCCAAGAAGGCTAACGGCAGTTTGGGCTATATAAGAAAGGGCATTGCCAGCAGATCGAGGGACGTGATCATTCCCCTCTATTCGACATTGGTGAGGTCTCATCTGGAGTACTGTGTCCAGTTTTGGGCCCCACACTACAAGAAGGATGTGGAAAAATTGGAAAGAGTCCAGCGGAGGACAACAAAAATGATTAGGGGGCTGGAGCACATGATTTATGAGGCGAGGCTGAGGGAACTGGGATTGTTTAATCTTCAGAAGAGAAGAATGAGGGGGGATTTGATAGCTGCTTTCAACTACCTGAAAGGGGGTTCCAAAGAGGATGGATCTAGACTGTTCTCAGCGGTACCAGATGACAGAACAAAGAATAATGGTCTCAAGTTGCAGTGGGGGAGGTTTAGGTTGGATATTAGGGAAAACTTTTTCACTAGGAGGGTGGTGAAGCACTGGAATGGGTTACCTAGGGAGGTGGTGGAATCTCCTTCCTTAGAGGTTTTTAAGATCAGGCTTGATAAAGCCCTGGCTGGGATGATTTAGTTGAGGATTGGTCCTGCTTTGAGCAGGGGGTTGGACTAGATGACCTCCTGAGGTCCCTTCCAACCCTGATATTCTATGATTCTATTATTAAGTCTCTGAGCACATAGAGACAGGGGGAATAAGAGAGCTTTTGTACTTGGTAGTTGCATATGTATTTAATCGATGTAGAAAAAAGCATTTCCTGTGTAATGTTGTACAAAAAAGGAAATTGAGACCTGACAACAAAACAACAAATTACTGTTAATGTGGAAGCAGAAGAAAAATAACAAAATGGGTAACTTACACTTTTTAACATCCCAAACCTAACCCAGTCCTCACACAGCATATGCCTAGCAATATGAGATAAGAGGTCTGGTTCCCTATTGTCCTGCACCTTGTGTTGTTATTTACACCGGGATAAAGTGGGTGTAACACCTACCAGATGAGAATGCTGGCATTTGATGGCCATTTTATTCCAGTGTAAATAAAGATGCAAATTTCAGGTCCATGGTGAATCCAGCTCTATGGAAGTGAGAAAATACTTTCCTTGAATCCCTCTAGCAACTAGAAGAGCAGGACAAATGTTATCTACACAGCACTGATCCACCCTCCTCCTTAAAGGACCCAGAAGGCAGTGTAGTAGGAAGAGAGCCTGAGACATAAGCTCTTGTATCAGAGGCCTGGTATGAGGCAGAACCTGCTCACAGAATGAATGAATGCCTGTTGTGAAAAATGGAGGTAAAGATATGCCCTGGTATGAGTGGACTGAAAAAGTAAATACTGCTGTCAAAGAGGAAGGGACCCTGTGAATGAGTTGCGAACACAGTTGGGGCAGTGGAGAACCAGTGGTGTAGCCAGGATCTCAGAGCAGGGGGAGCAAACATAAAAAAGGCGCCCCCCCCCCATTGACTCCTCCTCTGGCCATGCCCCCCTTAGCTCCTCCTCCGGCTGCTCCGCGTCCCCCCCGGCTGGCTCCTCCGGCTGTGACGCCCCTCCCATTGGCTGCCGGACGCAATGCTGCACCCCCCCTTGCTCCTCCGGCCACGGCTGCCGGCCGCACTGCGGGCCGCCTTGCTGGCCCCCCCGCTCGCTCTGCCTCCTCCAGCCACACCCGCCGCCCCGGCCCATTGGCTGCGGGCCACGCTGCGGGCCGCCCGGCTGTGCCCTCCCTCGCTCCTCCGGCCGCGGCTGCCGGCCGCACTGTGCGGGCCGCCCTGCTGCGCCCCCCCCCCCCCCTCCTCTGCCTCTTCCGGCCGTGCTGCGGACCGCCCTGCTGCGCCCCCCTCACTCCTCTGGTCGTGCCGCCCCCTCCCCATGGTTCCTCCAGCTGTGCTGCCCCCCCTTGCCTGCAGGAGGTCAGCGCCGGTCGGCAGACGCGCCGCTTTTTGAAAACGTGCTGAGGGGAAGCGGCTGCTTCCCCTGCACCCCACTAGCTACGCTACTGTCAGGAGAACTGAGGGACCAGGATACTCTCCCCGTGGCTGAGGCCAGGGTTAAAGAGGTCGTGGAATGAATAGAGGCAGAGGAATGAACAGAGAGAGCGAATGGATGTTGCCTGGAGTGCTGAAGCAGGAGAATCAAGATCTTAAAGAAGAGAATGAGAAGTTACAGATGCAGCTGCAGCCATGCACGATTAGCAAACAGTCTCAGAAGGAAGACGATAAAGCTGTAACAAAGGTTCCTAAAGTGACTGTTTTGGAGACTTGGAATGCATTTTTCAGCAACCCATGACAATAAATGTCTGGGGGCAGGCCTGCCGACGGGGGGGATAAAGGGGGCAATTGCCCATGGGCCGAGCGATTGCTGCATGCTGTTTGTGACCACCTCTGTTCTAGTTATATATAGTGTAAACAAACCGATTGCACTAAAGACTCCTTGTCACTGATTTCTCGTCCAATGGGAAACTGACCTACCAAGCCCTGAAATCTGCTACCACTCAGCAACAATATGGTTTAGTGAACAATCCTGCACTGGCCACAGAATGAGGATGGACAAGATATGAACTACCAGGAACAAGTCTTTTTCCATCTTAATAGACAAAATTACTGTTGGTCTGAGTGACCTGTATGTAAGGCCCCTTTATACCATTGTGGAAGTGTAATTGGGCCTTAAATCGAGTACAGTCATTTAAAAGGAGAATCAGGCCCTATGTTATCTGTTAAGAATGCTCTATACATAAGATGCCTAAAGAGAAACCACAAAAGCAAGGAAATTCAAAGTCAAGGCATCTAACAGTGCATACATATCCTCTACTCTTCAACCCAGGGGATGCACCTTACCACTAGAAAAACCACCATACAACACAGACTGTACACTAGTCTTCCTCTGTCCCGGGAGGAACATCAGCTTTCCAGAATCCCTTCCCAAACTCTCCATCCCCACAAACAGACCTGACATCCCCCAAGTACCCTCCCAACTATTCCTGCTGCACAGTTCTGGAAAACCACTCACTCATGTTTCATGAAGGGGCAGTTTCACAGAGATTCTTCTCTTCATGAAAGTAACCTGTGCTTTGTCAAAGATCTTCCTCCCACAAATAATGCTGGACTACAAAATCCCCATTCCTGTCCACAGTGTTAGGGCCTGGGTTCAGAGAGAGGACACAGTACTGGGGTCTTGTGAACATGGGCACTATTGTAGTGTTCTCCTAACATGATCTAAAACATAGCTGGTAAAAACATAACTGCATGGTCCATTTAAAAACCAAAACTTTTTCATGTTCTCCATTGGTGAGCCATTGTGCTTAAGGATCTATTTATAACATTATTTTCAGTCCTTTTTCCTGTTTCTCAGAATACTGGCATCCTTTGGGCAACAGAGCCAGTGTCTGAAGTTCAGAAATAAATCACTTTCCCCATCTTCCCAGGGTTCTGAGTATCACAATCAAACCCTGATGATCTTTCTACCCCTGCTTATTATTCTAGTATTTTGCAAACCAACTATCCCACTGCACCCTGGAGGTTCGAGAGTGAATTCAGTGGGTAGGAGCTTTTAATTGGCCAAAGTAGGCAGCACTGAGTAGATCTACAAAAAGTGTGGGTTTTTTTGGTTTAGTGATGGAACAAAAAATCTGGGGGGGCGGAAAGGTTGTTGTTGGGTTTTTTTTTGCTTTTTCATACCAAAAGAAAAAACGAAATGACCTTTGGGTTGACTGAAACAACAGTTAAAAAGAAAACAGTTCCTTTAGAAAATGTATAAACCAAATTGACCTTTTCCACATTTGTTTTTCTCATTGTATATTCAGCTGAATCCATTCACCAAACTAGATCTGTATTGGCAAATACCTTTAGTTACTCCAAAATTACATTTTTCAGAGAACTTACTGTTTGTTAAAACAATGGCCCCTCTGTACTGCTAAGAGATATGAGGCTTCCCTAGAAGAGAGTTCCCAGATTCACCCCAAATTAAAACTTTTTTGGAGTTTTTGTTTAATTGAAAAATTTAGGAAAAAATATCTGGGGTCAAACCATGTTGTCCCCAACCTGCAATGCTTTACTTCCAAGCATTTTTAAAGGGCAAGATTCCTAAAACAGCCAGAGATGGAGAGGCCCTCTTACAACCTTCACCTCAGCACTTAAGGCAGTCACCTAGAGGGGACATCTGAGTCCATGCCCCAGAGCCCTGATCTGAACCTCAGTCTCCTGCATGTCAAGGGAGTGCTTTAGCCACCAGGCTCTTGGCTATTCTAGGGAAGGTGTTTCTCAATGTCTCCTGTTGAAGCTGTTGACACAAAACAAATAATTTATCTGAAAAATTTCACCCAGCTCTAGTTAGAAGCCCATCATGAGCTTCTTAATTAGCCAGACAGGTCTCTCCTGAATGACACAACACACTCCTGCTGCTTCCCCAGCATTCCCCATACAACTCTTCTACACCCCTCCACACCTTCTGGACCTCACCTCCCTAATCCCTGGGAACTAGACACTGGTCTTCCACATGGGACTATAGATATCTAACCACCACTAGAATATTGTTACCATTTGGTGGCTGTTCCAAAACCTGTGATAAATCCGTTGGTGAGATTCAGTTCAGTTCCTAGGGTTGAATATCAATATCACTAAATTACCATTATGAATAGCACAAATTATCTGACCTGTTGGCAATTTCACCAAAGAGGACAAGGATTGAAGTTGTCATGGAAACAGATTCTATTACACCTCATTTTTCTTGTATGCCCCACTTCAAGTTACAGGTTGGTCCTCTAGCTCCAGGCGTGAGGCACATTAGCTAGCATTGCATCAAAATATTCATATGACTATGGGGACAAGGGATGAGGGAATATTTCATGGTTAGTTCTCATGCTGTACCCATTATGGGGCACAGGACATGAATCCCAATACATATGAACCCTCTTTACCATTATCTTTATTCTTCTCCTCTCTTTCCAAACACAACTTCTCTCTGATTTCTCACAGCCTTTTTGACATATTGTTTGTAATATCTTGTTGATCACCGTTGTTCAAGGTGAGGTTTTCATTCCCATCCCTAGAGACCGCGGGAGCCTGAAAAACTGAGTTTCACAAAAGCACCTTCCAGTAAGATCTTTACAAATTAGGATTGTGTTTATTGTTCTTATAATTACTCTTTTATTCATTCATTTCATTGTCCAAGGTGTTTGTGTGTGTGCGCACATTTGTGTGTTGGTGCATAAATAAGCACGCACATCTTGATTTACAAAAGTAAGTTTCTGGAGGAGATAATGAAGTGCAATAGCTGAGGATACTAGACTGAGCTTGCTTCATTTTCATTATAGATGATAGTTCTGATGCCACTGCATGACATTCTCATTCTCACAAAATTCTGCAACATCATTGTATTTTATTGCATCTCAGTGAGGATGAAATATAATTATATCACATACTGAAGGGACAATAAAAGGCAACAACATCACATATTGAGAGGAAATCACATTATTAAGTAATTCAGGAGGTTTGGATGCAACAACATCACAATGCTTCATAATTCCCCGGGTAAGTCTGGGGCTCTTTAATTGTCCTGCAGAGAACACGAAATCCAGGATTAACTGACTAAAAATGGAGGTTCCTCCTGAAACAAGATTCCTCATGAATGGAAGCCATAGGGAGCTGTGTTTGCAGGGAGCAATAATGACTATATATAATTTTGAAAGTTCTCTTTTGGCCACAGGAAAGGGGTACAGAGTGTTGTTTTTGACAAAAAGTGACTCTGTAAAGGTGGGACTGTATTTGTGTAAAGACCTAGTGACAATTCTATTGGTGACATATGAGCCAGAATGAATCCAAATTAGCACCTTTCACTGGAGCTGGAATTCTGCAAAATTGTAAGTCTCAATACTTACACATTACCAGCAGGGCTATCAGCCCTATAAACAGCACCACACACAACATGGGCAAAGTCAGGGCAACTGGACACCATACAGGGGATGGAGCAGGGAGCCCTGAGAGAAATGAACAATTGTTTCAGTGATGAAAATAAGTGCATCTCTCTCCCCAAGTACAGACATGCCCCCCTTTTAATTGTCTTTTAAAATATATTGTTTTTCTTCACTCACACGAGTTTTTAACAACTGAATATTCTGATTTTCTCGGGTCAAGCATAAAGTGAACAGAGGAGAAAGAAGAGACACTGAGAAGCAGAAATTACTGATTCAGAAGAGTAGATGATTATCTGTTGTGATATTTTTATGCTCCACCCACTGTTGTTCTGTCTGAGAATAATATTAGTAGGTATACATAATATCTGGGAACATTATTCACAGAACAGTGACCCTTATTAGAATATTTCAGGTTGTAAGAAGCCTGTGAACTTGGGGTCAGGTTGAAACCCTTCTCCAAAGCCCGAAGATGGTGTCAGGATAAAATTTTCCAAAGCCCTATATTTTCAAAAGTGATTTAGGCACTTAGAAAAATGTTAGACTAATGAGTCCAGTGGGAATTTCCTGAATTGGAGTGGGGCTGTGAACTGTGTGTACAGTAATTATCCCATCACAATGAAATGACCAGGATCATGAGTGGTATTGATCATTATTATTAATCTGTATGATGGTAGTGACTAGAGCAACCAGCCACTACTGGAGATCTTTTGTTCTAGGCATCGTACAAACACACAATAAGAGACAGTATCTACCTTGAAGAGCTTACAACCAAAATAGACAAGAAAGACAAGCAGGGTTGTGACTGTTACCAGATTTGCCCGTTATTTTGTGGTATGCTCATTTATTAGGGTTACTCTTCAGGGGGGTGGGGGGATTCTGTAATTCTATCAATGTACTGCTTGTGTCACCTGTGTTCATATACGGAGCTCTATTTCTCCCTTCTGGAAGTTCTCTCCCAATGGAGCTATCCTTCAGGATCTAGGTTCCCCAGACACACACACACACACACACACACACACACACACACACACACACACA